>NC_090810.1:6085833-6387750 GCF_036512215.1 Solanum lycopersicum | reverse complement strand
ATTTTCTCCAAATTTGAGAGGACCATTCGTTGTTAAAAGGGTATTACCCAATGGTGCTCTTTACTTAGCAGATATAGAAGGCAAAGTGACAGAAACGGTCGTCAATGCTGATGTTGTGAAAAGATATTACATATGATTGAGTTTCGACATTAGAAACCCTTACGTTTGGGCTTGATATTTCAAGGGTTGATTCAATGGGATCTCTTGGTTATGCCGTGTCCTTGACAAAAAAAAATTGCCTGAACTACGTTTGACCTGATTCTTGTTTCGGCAAGATACGTAGGCAGCCCTAATATTGGGTTCGGTTCAACCAAATACAAATCCAAAAATTCATATTGAAGTATACTGGGGCAAAAGTCGTTTGTTTATTTATTCGGTCTCTCATCTCACAGCTCAAAATCAACCCCATCATCTTAAGTCAAAGAAAAAAAAAAGTCTTTGCATCAGCCCTTGATATGTCGAGAATAAGTTGGTTAAAGGTAGGTAAAAATCCTGAAAGGGCACCATAAGACAAATGTGAGTAAAAAGAAATAAAAATGAGAGAGTCTTATTGGTGAAAACCCTAAGTGGGCACCGTAAGGCGAAAAGGAGTTGAATATAAGAGAGTCTTATTGGTGAAAATCCTGACATGCACCCTAAGACAGACGTGAGTTGGAGCAATTAACATGATTGAGTTTTAGCAGCAAAGACCTTCATTAATACCACAAATTCTATAAGGGTTCAGATTATTTATGGCTTCATTAAGTGTT
Source organism: Solanum lycopersicum (assembly GCF_036512215.1). NCBI lineage: Eukaryota > Viridiplantae > Streptophyta > Magnoliopsida > Solanales > Solanaceae > Solanum > Solanum lycopersicum. The sequence continues at coordinate 6,387,001 of NC_090810.1, read as the reverse complement.
GGGATTCCACATCAAGATTGAATAATCAATAATGGTTGATAAATAGATTGGATAGCCAAGTCTGGAAATCAATTCAAAGTGCATGGCATGATCAATAGACTCGGCTCCCACACTCAGATAAGTTTTTCTTTCTTCTTCTTACAAAAAAAAAAGAGTCTTCATCGAATCTTTTCTTTTATTCTCATATAGTTCGTAACTTAATTATACTTTTTTTTGTCACTTTTTTGGTATGTATCTGAGTCGAGTCTTTGTCAAAAAACAAAAAAAAAACTATGAAGGAATTTCAAGACTCGCTACCAAGTCTCTAATCGGTACTAGACAAAGCATCAGGCCACTGAGTTAATCTGTCTTTAAGTGTTGAATTCGAAAATTCTCTGATCCTATGAAGGCTAAACAATGAGTGTTATGAGATGAAGACATTGGATTTAGGTCGCAAAATAAGCAAATGTGGATGAAAGTACAATCAATCAGTAAGAAGTATTGAACGTTGGAAACAACCAATGCGTCATAAGTGTTTGAGCCGCCTTTGTCGAAAGATGGAACTACAAACCAACCACCACCTTTTCAAACTCACAAATTTTCTTTGTTGAAGCAGGGACACAAGTTATTTTAAGATTAAGGATTCGAGGAACCTAGATCTTCAACCTAGTCTGCAGCGAGCGAAATGGAAACCCTACAATAAAGACTTGTGGAATATTATATGAAAGTTGGCTAACATATATCAAAATAGCAATTACTTGAATGTTGAAATATTTATTTTATTTATTATTATTATTATTATTATTCTCCTTGAAGGAACTTCCAAATAATGAAGATAGCATTCACAATGTTTCGTTGGTATTATTAGTTTGTTGAAAACTTTATTAGCAGGACCCTCCTGAATAATGGGACTAGCAGGACCCTCCTGGATAATGGGACTAGCAGGACCCTCCTGGATAATTGGACTAGCAGGACCCTCCTGGATAATGGGACTAGCAGGACCCTCCTGGATAATGGGACTAGCAGGACCCTCCTGGATAATGCGAATAGCAGGACCCTCCTGGATAATGGGACTAGCATGACCCTTCTGGATAATGGGATTAGCAGACCCTCCTGGATAATGGGAATAGCAGGACCCTCCTGGATAATGGGACTAGCAGGACCCTCCTGGATAATGGGACTAGCAGGACCCTCCTGGATAATGGGACTAGCAGGACCCTCCTGAATAATGGGATTAGATTACTTTCTCATAGGATTAACACTTCCTAGTCTAGATTTTTAGTTTTATTTTCTCCTGAAATAAACACTTCCTAGCCGAAGTTTATGTTTTATATTTATATTTGCTAATAACTCATAAAATTTTCCCACTGAAAACTGGGGCAAAAATTTTATTTATTTTTTGTTTGTGGTGGTTCTCAGGTTTTCTCAAGTGAGACCTGGATTTGAAATTCAAGAACAAAGTTTCAAATTTCTTAGAATAATCAATTCCATGATGGTTAGAATTAGCTTCTTCAATGCATGTAGCAGTCTGATTTCCACACATCTTTTGCTAGTCAACTTTTGATCAAGAAAACACGCATTCATTCAAGAGCATTTTTCAAGTTGTCATTTTGAAGAATGTCAAAAGTTCCGTCTAAGTGGCAAGTTCAGCCTCCATTCCAATTCTAAGTTCAGATATTCACTCAAAAATCAAGGCGATATCTTAAAGTCAAAATTCAAGTGAAGATTCAAGAAAATCTGCGTGGATGAAAGTTTGTACATTTGTTTTTCTTTTGACTAATAGTTTTCAATTTATATGTAAGGATAAGAGCCGCGATCTGGAGCCTCGATAGAACCTCACTTAACTTCCAACTCCTCACTTTATCTCCTCGAACTACAAGTGGCCTGATTCCCTATCACCCGGGATATGTAGGATGTCCAAACAAGGATTCGGTCACACAAATTTTAGTTTTTCAAACAAGAGTTCGGTCAAAACCTGTCACTTTGTCTACTTCTTTGTCCGAAAAACTCTTCGTGTTTCCAGTCAAAGAGGGGCAAACTGTAGACACGTAATTTTTGACCGAATTTAATTTTAACACTAATATTTAAAGCATAAATAATTTTATCAATCTAAATTAAATATATTTTGACCTTTTATTATTTTCATTAATTTTATTTAAAAGATATAAAAATAAACAACATAAATATAATTTTTATTTAGAAAAGTTTGTTTTTGATTGTAAAAAAAAAAAAGATATATATATATATATATATATAAATAACATATATTATTTAAATAAACTAATATTTCTTAATTATATTTTTGTTTTAATTATCCATTTAGCTTTTATTTATTTATTTACTCAAAAAATTAATAGTTATATAATTATCATTTTTTATATATATATTTAATATTAATATTTAAAAAAAAGAAGAAGAGAAACACACACACACGATCCCATTACCCACTCCCCATTCCCCCATTCCCCCCCACGTACACACTACACACGTACACTACTACTACTACTATATACAGACAATGAAAAAGAAACAAAAAAAAAGGGAGGATCCAAAAGAGAACGAAAAAAAAAGATCAGAGAGGTAAAAAAAAAAAAGAACAAAAGGGAGGAAAAAAATCAAGAAAAGAAGGCAACACATACGTAAAAAATATTATTCTCATATTCTTACTTTTTTTGAAAATCACAAACAAAGGTTGAAGTGGAGGTTTACTTTCGCGGCTCTTTATTCGAATTGTTTTCTTTTGGTGGAATTTTCGCAAGAGGTACAATTTTTTAATTATTTTTTATATAATTTAATATCATGTTTATACAAGCACTGATTACAATATGTTAAAGTTGTCAAGTTTCACATGTGGTTAAACCGTTATGTTTTATATGAAGTTTGTTCAAATATTTAATATCAACTTTATGTTTAGTTTAGATCCTTTATATAGTTTTATTTTGTGTGAAATTGCTATAACAAACCGTAGTTTATATCATATTAAATAATTCATAGTTTATTTCATGCCTAAATAAAATAATTGTCTAAGTCTATTCTTATTTTTAATATTTAGTTTATAATAATAACATGTGTAGCTATTATGTAAATATTAATTTTAGTTAGTAGAATTTTAGTGTAATGTTAATGACGTAAAAAAAAATCGAATAAAAGTGGAAGAAAAGAAAAAATATAATAATAATAATAATAATAATAATAATAATAAAAAGAAAAAGGGAAAAGTTTAAATAAAAAATAAACAGTGAAAATGAATATAATAAAAAAGAGAGGAAAAGAGAAAACAAAAAAAATAATAGAAAAGAAGTATAAAAATAATATTAAAAAATCAATTGAAGAGGAAATAATTTTTTTTAATTTAAAGTTTCTTTGTCCAAACAAAAAAAAGTTGAAATAAAAAAAAATCAAAACAAATGAAACCTTGAAAGAATAAAAATTAATAATAACAATAAATAATAATAATAGCAAAAGATGAGAAAGTAAAAAAAAAATGTAAAAAATAGAATAAAAAAAAATAATAATAACAAAAGAAATAAAAATAATAAAGAATATCTTATTTTATTCTGCTTTGCTTGATTTAATTTATATGTGTATATATATATTTTTAATTAAAGGGCATGAATTAATAAAATAAGGTAGTTTTTAATATATTTAAATAAATCAAAGAATGAGGGTAAATACATTTATCTTAATAATACAATATTCATAAATTAGTTTAAGTCATAAATGTCCATAAAGCGACCGTGCTAGAACCACGGGACACGAGGGATGCCTAATACCTTCCCCTCGGTCAACAGAATTCCTTACCCAAACTCGTTCGCAGACCAAACAAAGAGTCATTTCCTTTTGATTAGGGATTAAACAAAAAAGGTGACTTGGAACACCATAACTCAATTCCAAGTGGCGACTCTGAAAAAATCAAAATAATCCCTTAATTAATAACGTCACTTAAATTGGAAAAACCCTTACGCCTCCGCGTGAAAAAGGGGTGTGACAAACACTACGGGATTGGTATAAAATTTTCTTTTTCTTTTTGCAATATTTTCCTACCACAATTGCTTTTCTGCACAAATAGAAAAACAACTAGAAACAAAGTATACACCTCTATTTAGTTAATTTATAAATTGAGAAAAAAATAATTTATATGTCTATTATTTCATGATATTTTATTAATATTATTTTTAAATAGTTGTGTTATAAAAAGAAATAACCTTCTAGAACAATACAATATCTATTATTTTCTATGTTGATGTAATAGAATATATAAGTCATGCTTACAAAGATCTTGATTGCTCATTGTTATTGCTTTCTATAAAACCATGCATTTGATGTTTCTATATTGAATAAAGTCGTGGGAAAAAGTATTTATAAGTTTAAAAAAATAAACTTAAAATCTAGAAATGTGTAAACTCAAGTTTGAAAAAAATACATATACTTTCTTCGTCCAATTTTAATTGTCATCTTGCATTTTTTAAAAGTCAATTTAACTAATTTTGAAAGTGAAATTAGATTGCATTAATTCGATATTGTAAACAAAAATTTAGATATTAAAAAGCAACGCAAAAAAGTACTATAAATTGTAATTTTTCACATATCAATAAAATAATAAATATATCGTAGATTGTTAATCAATATTTTTATTATTTGACTCTAAAAAAAATCTTACCAATTATAATATTAAAAGTAGACGAAAGAAAGTATGAAAATATTATATTTAAAGTATAGCATTTATGTATATGAAAATATTATATTTAAAGATAACAAGGCAAGTGTGAAGACAGTTATAAAAAAATATAAATAAGGTATCAAGACAAGGTTTTTATGATGATGATTGCACAAAAATATTTCACATATTTTTTCAGGATGTATAAAATATAGAGTTCTCAGAATATATAAAATATACCTTTCTCTTTTGGGAGACAAATAAAGTAATTATAAATAAAATTATTTTATTGATAAATAGTACGAATATAAATTCGTTTATTTCTTGATTCTTCTTTTATAAGATATTTATTCATGATTTGAGGGTTGTTAGTGGCGTATTTCTCGAATTCGAATGACTTGTTTTCATAATTCTAGGGCTGTCAGTGGCGTATTTCTCGAATTAGCATTATTTGGATTTGATTTTCATAATTCGAGGGTCGTTGGTGGCATATTCCTTAAATTAGAATGATTTTGTTTTTAACTCCTAATAAATATTTCATGAATTTGTGGAATTTTTGATATGTTGATCTCTTTATGAAATTTTTGAGATGTTGATCTTTTTATGATTTTTTTACATGCCACTTATGTTGGTGATTGCAACATTGAGTTTCACCATGGAAGTGAACTCGATTCAGAGCTCAAAGAGAATGGACGAAAGATGAGGGACAAAGTCTGATTATCTCTCATCTTTAGGAGATTTTTATCCTCTTTCCTATTTCAAATCATCTCAGCCTTTGATCACAACTAGTATTATATTTCATCATGAGAATCATCACACTTGTCCAAGGAATATTCCAGATATATTCCATTATATATGTAAATATTGTTTTTATTTATTTACAATTAGTCAGTTAGAGAAAAACAAATAAGAGAAGGACAGCTGGTAGTATAGTAACAAATTTTTATTCCTTTTGCTTTGTATAAATGCACATGTACAGATTCAATGAAAAGCCGAACAGAAAATTTTCCTCAATTGCTTTCTTTCTTTTCAATATGGTATCAGAGCAATAAGATCTTCATCACGACCCTCTTTCTTTTCCTTCTTTTTGCTTGACCTCATCCTCTCATGGCTGGTGATACTGCCACATCTCAAGTTGGAGAGGCTGGAGGTTCAACTCCAGTAAGTTCAACTATTCAGATCAACCAAGGAAATGATGTCTCTAATCCTTTTTATCTTCACCCATCCGATTCACCTGGAATGGTGCTTGTCAACTCAATCTTCGATGGGAAGAGCTACGGTGGCTGGCGCAGAGCAGTCTTCATAGCTCTTTCTGCCAAGAACAAACTCAGCTTCATTGATGGAAGTCTTAGTGAATCTGTTGTTTCTTCACCAACCTATAAGGCATGGAATCGATGCAATGATATGGTGATTTCATGGTTACTCAACTCCCTTTCTAAGGATATAGCAGAAAGTGTCTTATATTCAAAAACTGCTAAGGACATTTGGAAAGAACTTGAAGATAGGTTTGGGCAGTGCAATGGTGCAAAATTATTTCAGCTCCAAAAAGAGTTAAGTGATTTGGTACAAGGAAACTCAGATGTGGCTGGTTATTATACCAAGGTGAAAAGGATTTGGGATGAGTTGGATAGTCTTGACACTTGTGCTCATTGCACTTGTGCCTGTTCTTGTGGAGGTAAGAATAGGACTCTTAAATCTCATCAAGACGGCAGGCTCATTCAGTTCCTTATGGGACTGAATGATACATATTCTAGTGTTAGAAGCAATATCTTGATGATATCACCCTTGCCAAGTGTCAATCAAGCTTATTCATTGTTGATCCAAGATGAGAAGCAGAGAGAAATTCACACTTTTCAACATCCAATTGAGTCAGCCTTCATGGCTGCAAGACAACAATATGGGGTTCAAAAATTCAACATATTAGAGAAGAAAGGAAATTTTGAAGAATCAAAGAACAACTTATTCTGCACTTATTGTAAAAAGACAAGGCACACGGCACAGAACTGCTATAGGTTGATCGGATTCCCAGCAGATTTCAAATTTACCAAAGGAAAGAAATCTCAAACACAGAGTAATGCAGTATACACAGGTACTGATGCATGAAATTCTTCAATTGCTCTTCCTGAGAAAGAATTCACACGGGAACAATATCAGCACATGTGTCATATGCATCAAGATTTTCAACACCTCAAGTTAGGCACTCAAGGTGAATCAAACTCTGAGGTTCATATATCTGCTAACTGTGCTGGTATAGCTCAAACTCTTTCTACTTCTATGCATTCTTCTAAATCTATCATCTGGATTTTAGATTCAGGAGCATCCGAGCATATGACCCATGATTCCAAGCTTTTATTCAATATTCACCCTCTACTCACTCCTGTTTTTGTTAATCTTCCTAATTCAGAAAGAATTAAAGTCACTCAAGCTGGAAGTGTCAACATTTTACCCAATTTTACTGTTGTAGATGTTCTCTTTGTTCCTAGTTTTAGGTGCAATCTTCTTTCAGTTCACAAAATATGATCTAGAGCTAATTCATCTCTTCTTTTTACTTCCTTTGGAACTGTTTTGCAGGCCCCTTCAATGAAGAGGCCAATATTACTTGGGGAGGCTAAGCAGGGGATCTATCTTCTTCACACTATCAAGCCTACTACTAGTTGCAATCCTCTAGATGTACCTAGTATTTCTAATTCAGTTTTTACTCTTTGTAATGAAAGCAGAAACCTATCTAGTTCAGTTTCTTTTTCTGCTACAGTTCCTACCGATGTAAGTCTATGGCACAATTGTTTGGGGCATTTGCCTTTAAGTAATATGAAGAATATTTCATCTCTTTCTTATTCTTCTAGTAATTCAATTGATGCTTGTGATATATGTGCCAAGGCCAGACAAGTTAAAATGCCATTTTTCTCAAGTCTTAGATCTACTATTAATGTCTTTGATCTAATTCACATAGATACTTGGGGGCCATATAAAACACCCACTCTTGAAGGTTTTCGATATTTCCTTACCATTGTTGATGATTTTAGTAGGGCTACTTGGACTTATCTCCTTTCCACTAAATCAAATGCTTTTACAGTCCTAAAACAGTTTCTAGCTATGACTGAATGACAATTTGGTAAACAAGTTAAAACCATCAAATCCGACAATGCCATGGAACTTGGGGGAAGTTTTGAAATCTCAGAATTCTTTTCTTCAAAGGGTATCATTCATCAGACAACTTGTGTATACACCCCACAACAAAATGGAATTGTTGAAAGGAAACACAAACATCTACTTGAGACTTCTAGAGCTCTTTTATATCAATAAAAATTGCCCATTAATTTTTGGGGTGATTGTATCCTCACTGCTACTTTTTTAATCAACAGATTCCCATCTCGCATTCTTCAATTCAAAACTCCTTATGAAATCTTATTTGGTAAGCCTCCTTCTTATCATTCTCTTAGGACATTTGGTTGTTTAACCTATGCTTGTACTATCTCTCAATTGAGAGACAAGTTTGATCCTAGGTCTATACTAAGTGTTTTCTTAGGTTATCCTTTTGGAAAGAAGGGTTACAGGCTTTTGAATCTTCAGACTATGAAGGTTTTTATTTCTCGACATGTTCGATTCCATGAATCTATTTTTCCTTTTTCCTCAACTTCAAGTCATAAGCATCTATTTCCTGTTCCGGATCCTCATTCTCTTTCTTATCCTGATCATGATCCTTTTGATATTTCTACTTCAGATTTAATTCCTCTCGAATCATCACATTCATCTTCTCCTCTACATGCCGACATTTCTTCTTCTTCTACAACTCCTTCACCCCCTCTCCCTATTACTAGGAAGTCTAATAGAGTCAAACAACCTCCTTCTTATCTTGCTGATTACTTATGTAATTCTGTTTTTGTCACATCTCAACTTACTGAATCATGTTTTTCAGTTTCTCTTGACCCTACTATTTTACCTTTCTCTGCTCTATCTTCTACAAATCAATCTCTCCTTAATTCTACTTCATACATTTCTGAGCCTACCTCCTATTCTCAAGCTGTTCTTCATCCTGGTTGGCAAGCTGCTATGGCCAAGGAGTTTGATGCACTTAAGGCCAACAAAACTTGGGAAGTTGTTCTCTTGCCTCCTAGGAAGAAGGCTCTCCCTTGCAAATGGGTTTATCGGGTGAAGTATAAATCAGATGGTTCTTTAGAAAGGTTCAAAGCTCGTTTAGTTGTACAGGGAGACACTCAACGTGAGGGCATTGATTTTACTGAGACTTTCTCTCCAGTGGTTAAGATGACTACCATTAGATGCTTACTTGCCATTGCAGTAAAAAAGAATTGGAACATTTCTCAGTTAGATGTTAATAACGCTTTTCTACATGGTGATTTACAAGAAGAGGTTTTTATGAAATTCCCTGCTGGTTTATCACCACCCACTCCCAATCATGTATGTCTATTGAAGAAATCCCTTTATGGTTTACGACAAGCCTCTAGGCAATGGTATGCCAGGCTCACAGCAGCTCTTAATTTTAAAGGTTACACTTGTTCTCTAAATGATTATTCATTGTTTTTTAGACAACTCTCCGGCAAAGTAACCATTGTGGCTGTTTATGTTGATGATATTTTAATTACTGGGGATGATATTACTGAACAATCGTCTTTGAAAGATTTTCTTCACTCGGAATTTCAGATTAAAGACCTTGGTCAGGCTAATTTTTTCTTAGGCATGGAATTATTGAGAGAACCACATGGTTTAGTTATAACTCAGAGGAAATTTACCTTGGACATGTTGTCTGAATTTGATTTTCTTCATCTCAAGCCTGTCTCTTCTCCTCTAAATCCTGCTCACAAGCTACTTCCAGATGAAGGAGAGCCTTTACCCGACCCTACTTTCTATCGCCGACTGTTGGGAAAGCTTAATTTTTTAACCCATACACGACCGGATTTGTCTTTTGCTGTTCAGACTCTCAGTCAATACATGCAGTGTCCTCGTCAACCTCATTTAACTGCTGCTTATCACTGTCTTCGGTATCTCCTCCGGGATCCTGGATTGGGTTTATTTATGTCTTCCCATGCTTCTTTTCGCCTTCTTGCTTATTGTGATTCTGATTGGGGGAATTGCCCTGTTACTCGTCGCTCCATCAGCGGGTTTTACATCAGTCTAGGGGGTTCTCCGATCTCCTGGAAGTCCAAGAAACAACCTTTAGTATCTCTTTCTTCTGCTGAAGCAGAATATCGCTCTATGAGAAGAGTGGTTGCAGAGGTTACCTGGCTGGTTCGGTTGCTTGATGACTTGTCTGTTCCTCCATCTTTACCTGTGGCCCTTCACTTTGATAGCCAAGCGGCTATCCACATAGCTCGTAATCCAGTTTTCCATGAACGCACAAAGCATGTGGAGTTAGATTGTCACTTCATTCGCCAACAATTTTTGGCTGGAATCATATCCCTCTCCTATATCCCCTCCAGATCTCAAGTCGCTGATATTTTCACGAAACCTTTGTCTGGTCCTGCTCATCTGAATATCATCGGCAAGTTGGGTGTGGTCTCCACCCCTCCCAACTTGAGGGGGGATGTTGGTGATTGCAACATTGAGTTTCACCATGGAAGTGAACTCGATTCAGAGCTCAAAGAGAATGGACGAAAGATGAGGGACAAAGTCTGATTATCTCTCATCTTTAGGACATTTTTATCCTCTTTCCTATTTCAAATCATCTCAGCCTTTGATCACAACTAGTATTATATTTCATCATGAGAATCATCACACTTGTCCAAGGAATATTCCAGATATATTCCATTATATATGTAAATATTGTTTTTATTTATTTACAATTAGTCAGTTAGAGAAAAACAAATAAGAGAAGGACAGCTGGTAGTATAGTAACAAATTTTTATTCCTTTTGCTTTGTATAAATGCGCATGTACAGATTCAATGAAAAGCCGAACAAAAAATTTTCCTCAATTGCTTTCTTTCTTTTCAATAACTTAAAGGGAATATGATACATTTTATATAGACATGAATTGGGATTTAGTGTTGAATAACCTTTAAGAATTCTAATTGAAATTAAATACATCATGTAAAGTCTTAACTCGAATAAATACGTCTTATGAAATCCCACAAAATTTTAATATCTACAATTTATATATTCTATATAATTAACTAACGTGAGAAGTTAAGTGTCACTATTTTACCATCATGCAACACCATTTGTTTACATTCAAAATCCATGGGTGCAATGATAATTTTCAAATAGTTCGATTTTGTTCATCCCTTATTTGTTAAAAAAACAAAATAGTATATTATTGAAATTATATTCTCTTTACATATTAATAATAAATAAATATGTTTAAAAAATTATGAAAGATGGGAATATATTCTAAATTACTAAGAAAAATGAATTACTGGTGTTAATATTATGAACATGAAATTTTGATTTAGAATTTTGATTTTTTAATAAAAAAATTGATGACGTGGTCAATTATAATCGGCCACGTCATCAATTTATTTAATAAAAAAAGATTTTTTTTAGAATTATGATTTTTTTATTAAAAAAATGATAATGTGATCAAATTATAATTGATCACGTGTCAAAAATGGTTTTACAAAACCACCGTTAAAAAATAATGGCATAAATGAGTCTTTTCTTTAACGATAATGGCATAAATGAGCCAAACTTTTAACTAATGACATAAATAAGTCTTTTCTGAAAGTTGAATGACATATTTGAGTCTTTTTTTTATTTTTATTTTAAAATAATCATGCAAATATACTTCTTGGAAAGTTATTTTTCTGGACAACATTAAATTATTTTGCTGTTTGTTTGTCTAACTAACATATAATTGAAATAACTCTATCGTCCAACATTTATAATGACTTATATAAAATTTTAGACTATATGGTCTTAACATTTTTTTCATACTATTTTCAAATTTTCATAAAGGATATTTAGATCGCGATTTATAGGTCCATAACTTAATGAAAAAATAAAAATATATTATTACTAAACAATTACTCTATTTTGAAAAATTGGTGAAATGTGTTTCAAAAAAAATATTGTCAACTAGAAAATATCAATTAATTCGTTCATAACTCAATATACATATTAAAAAATTATATTATTCACTTGACTGTAAGGAAAGGAGCCACCATTCTCTTTCTTTCTTCTTCCGATCAGGACAAGTGGGTTGGTTCGTTTCGTCCTCCTATCTACGCAAACTCTTCTTTTGAAGAATCTGATTCGTTAACATTGGTATACTGAATTTGCGGCATGGCATAAGCTACGAAAGAAATTCTAAATTAAAATAAATATAATTTTTATTTAAAGAACTTTAAAAGCTTCTTCTTAAAATTTGGCTTTAGGCCACAATATTTGTTGGGCTAAGGGTGAGAAAAGAACATGAAAAATCGAAAAATGACTGAATCGTTTTATATCAATTTTTCAATGAAATTGTAGACTTTTATTTAAGTGTATAACTGTCTCGAATAATTGACTGAATTGTTTTATATCAATTTTTCAATGAAATTGTAGACTTTTATTTAAGTGTATAACTGTCTCGAATAATTGAGATGGTCTTTTAAATTTATAAAAAGAAAATAATAAAAATTTCAAACCGAACTGAATAACTTTACGTGTATGTAAGCATATTTTATATATGTGAAAATTTCGTGGTTTGCTATAATTACCATTCACGACTAACATTATACATTAATCATGTGGGCTGATTTCGTGTTTGTATAATAAACCACATTTGCATATGTATAATTCACCAGAATATACAAATACATATGTATAATATACAGTTATCTAATAAATATACATATACAATTCACCTCTCTCCCACTCTATGCCCTCTCTCGCTCGCCTCTCTCCTCTCTCTCCAAATCTCGCTTGTTTTTTGTACAAATGCATATGTATGATATACAATTATCTAATCAATATACATATACAATTCACCTCTCTCCCATTTAGCCCTCTCTCGCTCAACTCTCTCCTCACTCTTCAAATCTCGCTTGCTTTTTATACAAATGCATATGTATAATATACAATTATCTAACCAATATACATATATAATTCACCTCTCTCCACTCTTCTCGCTCACCTCTCTCCCAATCTCGCTTGCCTCTTTCCTCTCTCTCCCAATCTCGCTTGCCATATATACAAATTAAATACACATGTATGATATACAATTACCTAATCAATATACATATATAATTCATCTCTCTCACACTTTTTGCTCTCTCTCAGCTCTCTCCTCTCTCTCCCCGTCTTGCTCGTCTCTCTCCTCCCTATAACTTGAAGCTACCAAAATTTTAATTATCAAACTATAGCTATGGAGAGTAATTAAGCTATTTTTAGTGGTTATATGTGAAAGTTCTTTATATATTAAGAAAATGTTAATTTAATATATAAATATATTTTAAAACATTTTTTCAAATATAAATAAAACCTAATTTGTAGGTCTCTCGTGACTAGAAGACTTTAGGTCTTTGCTCTTTAATTAGCCTTTATTTAATTATAAGGTTTAACTCAAAATAAATGGTAACAAATATTTTATCATACAATATGACAAAACCTATGCAAGAACTTCTATTAAATGTTTAAGATCAAACAATACGACGACAAAGTTTTACAATCCAGGCTTCTTAGTAAAGAATTGAAGTAAGAAATACTTCTGAAAGAAATAATTTAAAAATAATTTACTTGAGGTGATATTGTAAAAGTAAAAAAATGGAAAATCAATCGAACCATACCGATATCAAAGAAAAATTGTTATGATAGAGACGATTTTAAAAATTGAATTTCGATTATTTATTATAAAATACCCAAAAAATTGAGATTATATTATTTTTAAAAATAATCGTTCGAACCATTTCATTGATAATCCTATAAAGATCTTCTCGCCTCACCCGTTTGGGCTCTCGCTCGAATCGGAACCTTTATGCGTAGGTAGACTTTCGACTCAATCTAATAGCTTACCTATCGGGTTAAGCTACTCTGGATCCCCACTTCTCATTCTTCCTTAACAATATTATACTAGATATATAAAGATGAACTTTACATACAGTCACTCAGAAATAGCTAGTTACTTTCCATAGTGTAACGACCTGTTTAGTTGTTTTGAGCAGCAGATTTTATTTCTGAAAAAACTAGCTGAGGCGACGGACCCCGCGACGGACCGTCATGGGCACGACGGACCGTCGAGGGGGTCTCATTCCAAAATACTTAGAATTCTAAAATTTGGGTACTGAAATCGACTCTCTAAACTTCGTGACGAAATGGCAGGACGACCATCACAGGCATGACGGGCCGTCACAGGGTCTTAAATAAAAAGTGAGTCTCTGAACTCTATGACGACTCAGCAGGACGGCCCATCGCAGGCAGGACGGCCCGTCACAGGCTGCGTAATCCCAGACTGGGTCGGATTTCTTTAAATGTTTTAAGGGACGTTTTGGACTATTCCTGCTATAATTATAAATTTAGTGGGATAATGTGAATAATTTAACTACTTGAGGGTTAAAAGGGATAACCTTGAATTAATTAATGGGTAAATTCACCATCTTTTATACTTAATTATATGCTAATTAGGGTAAAAGAAAGAGGGTTTGAATAAGAAAAATAAAAAGAACAAAGAGAGGGAGAAGAACGATCGAGAGAGAGGAGAAACGAAGAGGAAAACAAAGCTTTGGGGAATTTGCTTGCTTGATCACTAATTTTCGGTGGAGGTAGGTTATGGTTTTTATGCTATTCGTAGTAAACTCTTAATAGCGAATGATATGTATTGGGTAGTGTTGTAAACCCTTCTATATGCTTAATTGTATGCTTGCATGAATGTGATTATATAATTGTGATAAAATAAGCATGATGAAGCTATTGAATCTTAAATCTTGAAAACCCTAATCTACTTTGTTAATGATGATGCCTTGGTATAAAAGAAGGCTTGATGAACATATAGTGAGATTAGGGGATCGGGTGCCACGTTCCGGTACCAGGATAGTATATGAGGATCGGAGTGTCACGTTCCAACACCAGGATAGTATATGGATCGGGTGCCACGTTCCGGTACCAGGATAGTATATGAGGATCAGAGTGTCACGTTCCGACACCAGGATAGTATATGGATCGGGTGCCACGTTCCGGTACCAGGGTAGTATATGAGGATCGGAGTATCACGTTCCGACACCAGGATAGTTATGGATCGGGTGCCATGTTCCGGTACCAGGATAGTATATGAGGATCGGAGTGTCACGTTCCGACACCAAGATAGCTATGGATCGGGTGCCACGTTTCGGTACCAGAGTAGTATATGAGGATCGGAGTGTCACGTACCGACACGAGAGGGATAAAAGATAATGAATCTTGAAAGATGTCAATATACTCAATTTAATGAACCTAATTTCCAAATGAGTATGATGGGGAGGTGTGAGTCCCCATTGATGTGCTTGGTGTTGTGACCAAGGGTTATGGTAACTGTAATGCCGCATGTTGAGTATTGTAGTTGAATTTATGATATTATCTGATATATACTGTTTTCTATTTTGAGTTGGCCGATGATATCTACTCAGTACTTGTGTTTGTACTGACCCCTACTTGTGTGTTTCTTTCTTTGTTATTGTGGAGTACAGTAAACGTACCGTCGTCTTCAACTCAATCGCAACTCTAGCCAATCTTCATTACACCGGATTTCAGGGTGAGCTAACGCTTCTAGCTTGGACTGGATCTTCTTCTTCATGTCTTGATGCCTTGAAGTTTCGGCATGGACTAGTTTTTTATTTATTTTAGCTTTCTAGATACTCTTAGCTTTAGTAATTTGAGGATAGATGTTCTTGTGATGATGACTTCCAGATTTTGGGGATAATAATAAGTGTTTGAATTTTTAGAAGTTATTAATTGATTTGTTAATGAGTTTTTAAGTCTTCCGCATTATTTTCTGTTTATTATTGGTACATGATTGGGGTTTAGATTGGTTGGTTCGCTCACATAAGCGGGTAAGTGTGGGTGCCACTCACGGCTTGATTTGGGTCGTGACTCATAGTTATAATTTGATAATTACAATGCATAGCTACATCTTATAGCGAGGAGAAAGAAGAGAGGCAGTAAGAGAGGACAAAGAATGAGAGAGATGAAGTGTATATGATATCGGTTCGATAAGTGTATATTATATATATGTATTTGTATACATGACAAGCGAACCTGAGAGAGGGAGGAGAGAGGCGGACAAGATTGGGAGAGGGAAGAGAGAGGCGAGTGAGAGAGTGGGAGAGAGGTAATTGTATATGTATATCGGTTAGATAATTGTATATTATACATTATGCATTTGTATATATTGCAAGCGAGATTGGGAGAGGAAGGAGAGAGGCGAGCGACATTGGGAGAGGGAAGAGAGACGGAGAGAAGTGAATTGCAGATAAGTATAAATTATACATATGTATTTGTATATTCTAACGAATTATACATATACAAACGTGACTAATTATCCACACTCAAAGTCAGTCAACATATTAATGTATAATATTGTAACTATGATAATCAATTAAGTAATATGTATAAATTTGCTTAGTCGCATATAAATACTATTAAAATAATATTTTCTCGCTTATTTACGAAATAACAAAATATTAGTTTTAAAAAAAAAGAGAACATTTTTTTTTGGTACCAACACACGAGACTATATACTAAGGAGGGAAACGCTCCAAAAAAGGGAAGAAAAAGGGGGGAAAAAGGAGTGAGAGTTGTGAGTTTTTTGATAAGCCCTAAACACTCCTCAAGTTAACTGTAACCTTCGAGTCTGTGTATATCTTTTGAGTGTTTAAGAGGCAATAGGGTTAGTAAGAAGATGGCGATGGAGGTGAACGAAGAGAAGCCAGTGATGGAAGTCAAGATTGAGGAAGCTTTGCGCTCTCGTATCCAACATTTCAAAGATAATGCCGAGTATGTTTTTCCTGATATTTTTTCTGCTAATTTTCTAGTTTCCATTGATTTAATGTGCAATACTACTTTGATTCACCTTTTTGCAGTCATTTTGATTGATTGAAGTGGTTGTTTTGGGATATGGGTGAGGGTAAGGGGATAGGAACTGAAAAAACATCATGGGTCAATTGGGAATTTTCTGTTGTTGGGATTATCGTGGAGCAGTGAAAGTGCCAGGACCATTGGTTCAGATCTGGAGCTGTATCCAGATCAAGTGTTGGTATTTTCTCTGCTAGTTGTGCCAAAGGGTGCCCATTTTTGTCAGTGGAGTGAAAATTGGAGAAATCTTCTTATTGCCTAAACAAAAGAAAGGGAAAATAAGTTTTCTGAGTGTTACAATAGAGAACACGTTGTTCCACTGAAGCCAGGAGAAGGAGAGGAGAGTTAATCTCAAATTATTTGGGTTTGTTGTATGTTAGTATTGACACACTCTCCAGGTTTTCCCATATATGATATTATATACATGCATCTTTTTAGTATATTTATTGTTAAGTAGGTCTTACATTATTATAGAATCTTTTCTGCGTAGAGAAGGGTCAAATTTGCCTAAGTACTATTCGATATTGAACAATGTTGTGTTATTTTTTGAGAAAGGTAACATTCGTATGCATTGACAAAAACCAGTACATGAATTGTACTGAAAACCATAATTGCAACTTATCAACAAATCAGGATATCTGAATCTAAATTCTAAATAGCGCAAAGGATGACACCTGCTTGTATATGGTGGACTATATGGAGAGAGAGAAATGATAGATGTTATGAAAATAGGGACAATAATCTGCAGGAAGTCAAGCTTAAATGTATTTTGTTGTTCTATTTTTGGTGTACAAATGTCTACTCAAATGAGACTGAGTCAATCATGATTCAATCATAGATGGTTTAGGGTCCACCTAGTTCCTGGTTTAGCATTGGAAGGACTTAAATCTTTTTCTTCTTTTTGTAAATATGGTTTTTCAGTACTACCTAAGTACTGAATGAAATACAATGTTACTAGTGTCAAAAATAAAAAGATCTCAATAATTGACTCAGTATCCTCAAAATACGTCTGTTTACACCAGAAACAAAAAAGTTTGATACAGTTCAATTTGATCCTCTGAAGATCACAACTTTTGCTCTCCAAACATGTAGCATTTATCTCTCTCCTGTCCACCAGATACAGGCTGGGACAATCTTCCATCTATCTCTGTCTGGAGCTCCCCCACTAACAACATTGTGTTATATAGACCTTTGTTTCAATATTACCCCTAATGCTTTTGTTTTTGCCCTTGAACCCCGACGAAACTCCAACTGGATGTTAATGTCAACTCATAGTTTAAAGTTCAGGGGTAAATTTGGTCCTTTTTTTCAAGGCAAGGGCAAATATGAGATGCTTTGCTAACGACAAGGATAAGAATGGACCAAAAGTGTAACAGATGGCAAATTTAAAATTTTGAAACAAATTTAAAACAACAATTTTGAGATGCAAGAGAAATATTGAATCTTTTTATGACTATGATATTTGGAATCTTATGCGAATTACACTAAGTGCCTCTACCTCCCACCAACACAGGCACTGGTATTACAGTCCACCAATGCTTGAATAGATGAGAAGAAATCACCTAGTGTTTTTGTCTAAACTGGGATTATAACCTTAGATCTCATGGTTCTAACCCACTCCATTAACCAAGAGACAACACTTAAGTGCTACAGGAGATATTCTGAATTAACAACAATGTTTTCATATAATTGGTCTCTGTTATCAAACTGAAATAGATGAGCAATCTGATCAATACTTGGGAAATAAATTCAACAATATCTCTATGACCAAGAGCTACTTGTGGAAATGAGAGAGTAGACAGTTTTACTCCTTGAGCAGCTCAAGTGTGATCTTGTAACCTTACCCATTTGTCTAAAATTGGGGTGGGTAGCTGTAAAACTGATTATGTTAGGATATTTAGGGTTAATAGCAACAGATGTTGTTCATGCATGATCTTCTACTCAAAGAGCTCTTTCTTTCTTCATATGGGGCACAAACAGCATGAAAGTATTGTTCCATGTTCTAGAGGTCTTCAAGTCTCGACATTTCAATTCGCGTTGAATGTTACAAATACAATGGAAGTGTATTGAACCAACAACATACAATAAATGCTTTTATTATGGACACTTTATTATATCAAACTTTTATTATGGACACTTAATTATATAAAAAATTTATTGATCTAATGTTTGTTGGGTGTCTTCGAATTCATGGTGCAGCTCCTTCACTTTGGAGAGGGTCCGTAGACTGATAGAGGAAGACTTGGAGCTTGAAAAGTATGCTCTTGATGTGCATAAACGATTCATTAAGCAGATCTTGGAGAAGGTAATGTTATTGTTTCTTAGTTTATAAATGGTACATTTTGTGTATTCTGTTCCGCATCATCTTGCTATTTATTGTATTTCTTAATGTATGAAATGATTATTGGATTTTCACATTTTATGTACTCTTAAGCTGTCTAATGTTTTGATTATTATGTTTCTGCATTGTCTTTCTATTCATTGTATTTCATAATGTATGAGGTATATAATCATGTCATTATGAGCCTGTTTGGCTCAGCTTAAAAGCTGGTCAAACTGACTTAAAAGCTGGTTTTTGACTTATTTAACTGTTTGGCAATACTCAAAACAGCTTATTTTAAGTTAAAAAAAAACTTATTTTAAGCCAAAAGTTAAAAGCTGGGGTAGGAGTGCTTTTTTTTTTAGCTTATAAGCTGTTTTAAGTTGACCATATTTTTATGTTTTTTCCCTTAATATTTTTATACAATATCCAAATTATCCATATAACCCTAACATCTCTTTCTTCTATTTTTCCCTTTTCACGTTTGGCATAACAACTTCAGCACTTTTATCCAAACGCATAACTGCTTATTTTAAAAATAAGTTTCAGCACTTTCAAAAGTACTTTTTTAAAGCTGCTTTTATTAAGCCCATCCAAACGGGCCCTAAGTTAAGAGTCCTTTAAATTTTGTAATGGAACTAACGTTCTTGTTTGTATCTACTGCATCTTCTTGATGCCTTCAATGAAACTGTAAAAATCAAAAGGTCATTTAAAACATCTAAATTGGTTGTAATATATTCAGTGAATATTGACTAGCTTTTAACACGAAATCTCAAATTTTCGATGCCTAATCATTAAATATTAACTCATAGTTTTCTTATGACATTAGCATACAATTGGTCAACTATATTTATTGTCTAAGGCCACATTTTCAAGATAGAGCCCACGCGAGCCCATTGCCTTGGCACCTGGCTGTGTACCCAGCTTTGGGGCTTAACAGAGCCTCAAGCAAGCCTTAAAATGACACCCTTTTTATGAGAAAATTATTCTTATGGTTACTTTTACTTAGACTTCTAGGTAGTTGTTTGGTCAGTTCAGAGTGACATTCTCCATCTGTGATTAATTTAATGAGAGTTATGCAGTTATGCTTCAGACTGTAATGCTTTCAGTAGCTATTTTCTGCAAGCTCTTCTTCAATTTGTCATTTTTGCACTTTTGGCATGTTACATTATATGCCCTCGCATGAAAAGGCCTTTTACAGTTTCTAATTGTTTTTTGTTTGACATGCTAGCTAATGGAGGATGCTGCTGCTGATGGTGTCCCTAAGGATTCCCAGGAAAATTTGGAAAAAGATACTTCTTTGACTAAACAAGAAAAAGAAGTGCTCGAGTCCCCCAAAAAGCAAGTGATAAAGAAAGATATCAAAGAGCCAGCACTTGATCAAGCAGAAATGGATGATTCTCCTATAATGGGCGTTATGAGCTCGAAATCTGAGTCAGTGGATGCTCAAAGTCTAAAGGTAAGTGAGAGCTCAATAAAGAAGGCCATCTGGGAGAGAGCTGATCACTTCAGAGATAATTCCGAGTACGTATCTTTCATTGCTAGCTGTTTACCATTCTATCTTTTACAGCTATGACTCTGTACCTGCCGGTTCTCCTGACAATTGCTTGGGAACACTTTAGTATGCTTGTTCATAGCTTTAGCTCCTCTTTTCATTCCAAGTTGTTTACATCTGTTCCCCGGAATGACTAATGACTTTGGCCTTGACCAGTGGTAGATTCTTCCCAGATCATGTTGCTTCAAATTCGCTGAGGCAGTTATGTGGGACATAACCCCTGCTGTTTGAAAGTTGTTGGGAGAAAAGGAATGAGATAAACATGTTAGTGAAATAGTCTACTGTTGCCTTTCATCCTATGGTGCCACCTGACCCCTTTTGAACTATTACTTGAATGACAAGAATTCTAGAGCATCACTTTTCTTCCCCCTTTTATCTCACCTGTATATCCTAAATAAGGACATCCAACAGAAGCTCCTTCCATTATACAATATAATGGAAATATAAATCTAAAGCTCAATCTTGAATTATAGAAAAATAATAATAATAATAATAATAATAATAATAACAACAACAACAACAACTATGAGTCCCAAACAAGTTGGGGTTACTATATGAATCCTCACTTTAAGCAAAGTGCAAAGGTTCTTGTTCTCTCTCTTTCTTTCCTTCCGCTTCTCTTTTTCTTTACTTTCTTTGGGTCCTCTATTGTTGTTGAAATCCAGAAGAATCTTCACAAGTAGTACCTAAGGGGATGGCCGAGTAGTTGAAGCTTAGGAGCAACAATATCAAGAATCCAAGTTTGAATTTGACCTGCAACACTCAGTCTGAGCCCGTTTAGTCTAACCTTTATGAGCAGGTTTACCCGGCAACTCCACTTGTGGACTGTAGCAAGTTACTTGGTGTTTTAGTTGAGTCGCATAAGGTGGCTCCTACACAAGCCTTGATGGTGAAATAATTAGAAAAATCAAGTCTTCATGAGTAATTGTGCTGTTATATACTTGATAATGTGGCAAAATGAGTTTTCAATGAAGACTTTCTGCATTCAACCTAATGGGTTATAAATGGATGATAATTCATAATAGCTTTAGGTTATCCAAATTTTACAAGTCCTCTTTTTTAATATCATATGCTCTTTAATACCTTGTTATCACTTATCTCTTATCAAAACAAAAACCTAGTTGTAGTGAAACCATTATATCACCCATTGGGTATTTCTTCTATCCATTTTACCACGTGTAATATCTATAGAACTTCATTCATGGCATTCAAAGACCAATTATGATAATTGAATGGCAGTAAAGATATAAATTGGTTGATGACTCGTGTAAAGAAAGGTTAGGGGTCCATTTTTATCGACCTTATTTTTGTTGTTTCTTATTTCTTGTAATGACAATGTTGGATATTTAAGCTAATAAATTTTGTTGAGATGGGAAAACATTTCTGTTATGTTCTCCAAAAAATTCACACAAAACAAGAGTTCAGTATCTTGCTTTTGTTACAAACTGAGGCTTATTCACTTTAATCAAAGTTAGTTATTTAATCTGACTGAATTGCTGAAATATGGTTTGAGGGTTCACTTTTGTCATGCCCTTAATAATCAACTGACTGATGCCTTTGGAAACTGATATGGAATAGTAGAAGTCCATGAAGTTCTTCATTGGTTAGGAAAATTCTCCTTACATAATACAAATGATACACACATGCATGTTTTGGTGCATTCGGATGGAAGAAATAGAAGGGCATCTCAAGGAGAAGAGTTGTCCTTCAATAGGTTTATAATTTGTCGGTTTCTTAGCTCTTTTTTCATTGTTATTTTTGCTGCAAAGGAACTTATGCTTCATAAAATGAGGAGATCATAAGCTTTTTGGTAGAACTAAACATTTGTAGCTGACTGACTGAGTTGACTTATTTGTTATTTTTGAAGAAACTGGTGCATCTCTTCCTGCAAGGAGTGTACTATATTCTGGTTGCTTTTTGCACTCTCAGTGCCCTGCTAATGAGAATTCGTAACTGTTACTTTTCAAATGAAATAATGAGCAAATTACTCAAGAAAGAAACTACACAGAAGAAATAGAATGCACTTTGTGCTTCATTTCTTCTAAGATTAGACAGCGTTTAGGCCTGTTTCTGTGCTAATTATTGGTTTCAGGAGTCTTCAATTGGTGTAATTTGTTGAAATTGTTTTGGATGTGCTTTGGGGGAAGCTTTATTCTGAATTGGAGTATGTGATAAGTGTTTTGAGAATATTATGACATACCCAGTGTATAGTGGGGTCTAGGGAGGGTAGGATGTATGCGAACCTGGTGTTTTGGCAATATTTGCCATAATAGTTCAATATAATGGCAGCTTCAAAATAGTGAGAATGTAGAGTTGGGTTGAGTCAAATTCTTCGTAATGGTATGATGTTGCACGAGGATTTGCCTAGATGGATAAGAGATGAAAAGCTGATAAGCAGCAGTGAAGGAAATAGTTTTTAGCTATAATCCACATTAATACTGGAAAGATATCAGACAAAATGTTCTTTTTCTTTTAAAAGAAAAAATACAGATATTGGTTTTCAATCACGAGACATTGAGCTAGTCACTAGTCAAATAGGCCCTTGATTGTCAGGCGAGTACTGTTAGTTGATTCTTTCCACTTTCTCTAACATTTTACTTTTAAAAGAAGATAGAGCCTTTTTAGCTGGTTTTATGTATTATTGGTGAATACACCTAACCACTTCTTTAAGAGTTTGATCTATTTCAATTGCATCTCTTCTCTCAAAGGTTTTATTTACTTATTTTTTATGCAATGTTGGCCTTTCATTATCTTGTTCTTTTCCTTTTCTGTGTTTCAACTGTTTCAAGTGAATGTTTTATCTCAGGTCAATAACTCTGGCTGGTGTTCGTAGACTTTTGGAAGAAGATCTTGGTCTTGAGAAAAATACTCTTGATGCCTTTAAGAAGTTTATTCATAGTCAAATAGATGAGGTGGTATTTTGTTTCAAACAACCTCTTTACTTCCAAGAGGAGTATGTTTGTTAATCATCACAGTTTTTTTAACAGGTGTTAATACCTTCTGAAGCTCCTAAATCTAGCAGTGTTAAGAAAAGCCCTGAAAACAAAAGTAAAACAGCAAAGAAGAGTGGTGAAAACTCCAATTCTAGCAGCAAACGTAAACGTATAGCAGAAAAAGTAAAATCAGGAAAGAATTCTGCTGCAAAAGAAACAGTTGAGAAATCTGAAGGACTGAAGAAACGGAAAAAACCTAATTCAGAAGATAATGTCCCTGCAGAAAATCAGAAAGAAGTTTCTAAGAATCTGTCAGATGAAGATAGTGACGGAGACACTGATAAGAGTGATTCTGAAGATGGTCAATCTGGATCGTCGGCTGAAATAATATCTGACAAGGTGAGTTATGATATTTTCCATATAATATTATGTTAGAAACCCTCCCCATGCTCGTATATGATTCTTATTCATTAAACTAACTGCAGGAGAAAGTTGTAAAGGGAGCATCAGCTAATACTGGATACGGAAAACGTGTGGAACATCTGAAATCAATCTTCAAAGCTTGTGGGATGAGGTTTGTCTTTTTGTAAGATTTCTAATTATCTGTAACTGATGCTCAGATGACATTCTAATTGAAACGTTCTACCTTCCCACCAGTGTTGCTCCTTTTCTTTATAAGAGAGCCAAACAGGTATCTGACGACAAACGTGAAGGCTTCCTGATAAAGGAGTTAGAAAAGATGCTTTCTGCAGAAGGACTATCATCGAACCCCACCGAAAAAGGTACTTTATGACTAAAAGTGTCTAATGGAGTAGTAAGATGTTGTGACTGTGTTAGCTATAACAAATTTTCAGTTGAAATGGTATATAACTTCTTCACTTCTCTGCTACTTTAAGTTGCTTCTTTTACCTGCTCCTTCTGAGCACACGACAAAGTTCCTAGGGAGGTTCTATGGAGATGTCTGGGTCTAGACGTGTACAATGGCTTATATTGGGAGTTGGGACAAATAAGGACATGTATGATGGTGCCAAGACCCGAGTAAGAGCAGTAGGAAACATGGAAATTTCTCGGTCATGATGGGGTTGTATCAGGGCTCAGCCCGTAGCCTGTTTTGTTTGTCTTAGTGATGACTCAATTAACGCGATATATCCAGTGGATGTGCTGTGGTGTATGTTCTTTGCTGTGACATAGTATTGATTGTCGAGACATTCAAGGGAGTTAACAAGCAATTGGAAGCTTGGAGACATGTATTAGAGTCTAAAAATGTTTTAGGTTAAGCAGGAGTAAGACAAAGTACCTAGTGTGCAAGTTCAGTGACATAGCACGCGATGCAGAAGGTAGAAGTGAAGATTGATACACAATTGTACCCAGGAGAAGCAGTTTCAAGTATCTTGGATCTGTAGTATACAAGGTAACAAATTTTGAAGAGGAGGTGCAGTTTTATAAAAATATGTGCCAGTGACAAGGCTCCACTTGATAGATTCCCAAAGAGCTTTTTCCAAAAATATGTGCCAGTGACAAGGCTTCCCGACTTGATGGATTCCCAATGAGCTTTTTCCAAACTTTTTGGGTAATGCTTAAAGTAGACATAATGGGGACTTTGCAGCATTCTCATCAGCATCAGATGTTTGAAAAGAACCTGATTGCTACTTCCGTGGCTCTTTTTCCCAAGAAGAATAGTACAACTGAACTTGGAGATTTTAGGCCATTAAGTCTCATAAGTGGTGTTTATAAAATCATTGCCAAGCTGTTAGTAGAAAGGTTGAAAAAGGGTGGTGCACAAACTGGTCAACAAACAGATGACTTTCATTAAAGGAAGACAAATAATGGATGTTGCACTAATGGCTACTGAATGTATGGATTCTAGGCTAAGAAGTGATGATCCAGGTATTATGTGCAAAGTTGACATTGAAAAAGGCATATGATCATGTGAGCTGGGAATATCTTTTGATTATTCTGAATCAGATGGGGTTTGGTGTTAAGTGGCTGAAGTGGATGAGCTTTTGTATCAAAACTGTTAGATTCTTTGTCATTGTAAATGGAGAACCTGTGGAGGGGTTTTACCTTTAGAGAGGACTCAGACAAGGTGATCCTCTTTCACCTTTCCTCTTCATCATAGCCATGGAAGGACTCAATGGCATGGTAAGAACAACAATGCAAAAGAAATTGCTCATGCGGATGGCACAATTATCTTTTGTGATCCAGATGCAGGACAAGTCAGCTTTACAAAGTGGAGTTGCTGTACCTATTCCTGGGAGGTAGATTGATTCTGATTCATGCAGTACTAGATTCTCTACTTATGTGATGTCTATGTTTCCAATTCCAGCTGGGGGTGGTGGATAAATTTGACAAGCTTAGAAGGTATTTTCTATGGAATGGAGTCAAGGAGAATAAAGGCTTCCGTTCAGTGAAATGGGATGTTCAACTTGAGAAGATTCTTTTTTTTTTTATGACAAGGGAACCCACAGCCGCTACCCTTTGGGTGCGCACAGAGTAAAACCCGCTCCTATGCAATAGCTCGCAAACCACATAGGAGAGGTAACCCACACTAGGCAAGCCCGGTGCTACGAGCTCGACCCTGAAGCCAAACCTCTTGCTTTCGCTGGCAAGGGGTTTCGAACTTCAGACCTCCAACATGGAAGTTCAAGCCCAAACCACTGGGCCACCCTGAAGGGTTGAGAAGAAATTAAGGGGTCTTGGAATCTGAAATTACACAATAGTGAATTACACTAGTTGACTTTTGATGAAGTGGTTATGGGGATTTACTTTTTTTTAATGACAAGGAAACCCGCAACCGCTACCCTATGGGTGTGCACAGGGTAAAACCCCGCTCCTATGCAATAGCTTGCAAATCACATAGGAGAGGTAACCGCACTAGGCAAGCTCAGTGCGATGAGCTTGACCCAGAAGGCAAACCCCTTGCCTTCGCTAGTGAGGAGTTCCAAACTTGAGACCTCCAACATGCGAATATGCTAATGAAGACCGAGCATTATGGAAGGAGGTGATCATGAAAAATATGGACAGTCAAGTCAATAGTGCAATGGTGTAGTGGTCAGCACTTGTAGTGTATCAGTTTGGAGGACTATCAGAAACTTATGGATTACCTTTAGTAAGTATGTAGAAGGTTAGTTGGTAGCTGAGCGTTGTAGCACCTTTATGTGGGAGAGACATGAGGCTAGTTTTCTCTTTCCCTTGTCTCCTTTTTATAGTATTTCTGCTTAGTACTGGCATAGTATCTTTTACTTTGTCCATTTCTTGCATGTTGCTTTTTTTGGCTGTCCATCTTGACACCTCGTTGCTGTTATTTTTTCCATTTCCAGCCTGTCTTGGTTTCACATTGTAGTTGATTTGTATCTTGCTAGTGTGCTGTCATACTTTTCATGTGAACACGCTTCATTTTCTTTTCTTTTGAACCGAGGATCTATCAGAAACAATCTTAGAAAGGTAGGGTAAGGTCTACATACATCCTACCCTCCCCAAACACCCACTTGTAGGATAGATATGTTGTTGATTATTGTCTAGTTGGGAATTGTTAAAAGTGTAGCTTTGTAGGTGCATATATGGGGAAGTTCTGTTGTGTAACTTTTTGCTGATGCCATTTGCCAGAAATCAAAGAAGTCAAAAAGAGAAAGCAAACAGCAAAAGAATTGGAAGGTATTGACTTAAGCAACATTGTTTCAAATACACGAAGGAGATCAACGACCAGCTTTGTGGATCCTCCAAGACCCAAGTCACCACCTAAAAATGATAAGAATGATGACAAGGATGGTGATAGCGATGCCGATGATGGAAGTGATGATGACAAAGACGATGATGACGATGAAGATGATGAGAGCAGTCAGAGTGATGAGGAGTTCAATGGAGGTATATTATATTTGTTACTCCCTATATGACTTACTTCTCTTTTTAGTCAGTTCCAAAAAAATGACACATTTCTATATGAAGTAATAATTGAACTTTAAAATGTTCATTTTACTCTTAATGAAATGATTTATACAGCCACACAAATATCTATCGATTATTTTAGACCACAAGTTTCAAAAACCTTTCTTTCTTGAACTTCATGCCGAGTCAAAATAACTCATATAAAATGGGACTGAGGGAGTAGCAACTATATATTCTACAGTGGCGGTTTGCTGATTTGAGATACTTTAACCTTCTAGGAATTAACTTTCTTGTTCAGTTGGTTTTCAACTGCATTTTCCATTTTTCCTCACCATGGCTTCCTAACTGCTCTAACAATTTTCCTCTTTTCTTTGGTTGAAGTTCCATAAAAGCAATAT
This sequence comes from Solanum lycopersicum, assembly GCF_036512215.1. Lineage (NCBI taxonomy): Eukaryota > Viridiplantae > Streptophyta > Magnoliopsida > Solanales > Solanaceae > Solanum > Solanum lycopersicum. The sequence continues at coordinate 6,359,300 of NC_090810.1, read as the reverse complement.
TCCTCCTCATTCTCCTTCAGCATATGTTGGCAGTATCCCTATTAAGTTGTACCACTGGCCTAAAGATATATCACTTGAAATTTGTGTGCAACTAGAATAATACAGTGGAAACACAACTATTTTAGTGTACTAACTTTTGCACCTGTTCTCCACCTGATTGATGATCAATTGCATAAACTCATCATACAAATGTTACTCGTCTCTAAAACACCCTTTTCCGTGGCAGATGATGATGAGGACAGTGAATGAAGTTTTCTGGTGACTGAAGATTATAATTTACAGATCAGGGACGGTCTTTCCAATGTATCAATAGTTTCAGTTTCTCAACTTAGATTTGGGAGCTGATGTTTAATGTATTTTAGAAGTATATTTACAAAGAGTTGTGATATTTAGCTTTGTTTAGAAGTATTGAACTTAGCCAGTCATGGATATTAGATACCATATTTGTTAGTTATCGAGGGACGTTGTACATGGAACATCTTTGCTTGTGCATTGTAGGTGGTGATAATCTTCATGTTTATGGTGGTAGCAGTGTTTTACAAGGCTTCTTGCCACAAGGCGAGTCTAAGTGGTAAGACTCTTGTCTTACAAGGCCTATGCCCAAATTTTCGACTCTGCGTCCCCAAAGTGCATTGGACGCCCAGCTCTTCATTTCATCTCATCAGTTTTGATTTGGAATTCTTCTCAATTAACCTTTTGCTTGTCGAAGTCGTCTTCATTTATTTCAATTTTCAAGTATGAAGTTTGAGAAAATTTCAACCCTAAATTGACATGTTCTTTTATTGCGAAGTGAGTGAGGGTTTGGATTCAGTTTTAACCTGGTTTTTGGGAATTGTCAAACCTTATGTTTTCATTTGCTATTGGTTTTTAGTTCTTAGTTGAGTATTTTTAGTGGTTCATTTTTTAATTTTTTTTTTCATTTGAAACAATGTGGTCCTTTATAAGTTCGTTAGGGAAGAACCTGATTACTTTTTATCTGTTAGTGGGTGTGGTAGCTCACTATTGTTAATTAGTACTAAAAGAATAATATATTTCCTTGTTTTGCAAACAATTGATGACACTATCATTCAACTATCTTGGTCCTACTTATGTAGTAAGATTGCACAAAGGTGAACTTTTTTATTTAAAATTTTATTAATCTTGGAGAGTAGTTTTGAAACATCGCAAAGTTTTTTTATTTTTATAATATATTGGACTTTTTTTTTACCATATTAAGATATTGTTTAAAGCAATTCACTAAAATAACATGTTTTTTAAAAAAATTTATAACCAATATAGATATATTTCACTGTAACATTTTAGGGTATATATATATATATTTTTTTAGATTCATTTCAGTTGTGTGCTAACGGCTTTGAGTTGAAAAATGTTACTATTAGTAACATTTGAAGCTTATAATACATTATTTTGAATCACGTTTTAGAAGATAAACATTTCTTAAGAGTCCAATCACATGCCACTGAATTCTGTAAATTTAGAATAACGCCTAGATTTGATTGAGTGAACTTGATTGAAGCAAGTGCACTAGTGTCAGATAAATTAGTCATAATGTTTTTTTTTGAATTATAAAATGATACAAAGTTAGTGGCATTTGAAAGAAAACTCAGACCCACAATTTTCATATGTCATCGCTCACCTAATTCATTACTTACTAAAAGATGTGGTAGTATACATTGTTTGTCTTCACAAGAAGCACACATTGATTGCATGTAGTTTTTTATCAAATTTTTTGTGGGTGTTTGTGATGATTTAATTAATTGTGTGTGTTAGTGAGAATGAGTAATTATAGGTAGTTATAAATTCAAATGAGGTATGAACCGTGAAATAGAATTTTACTATATTCGAAAATAACATCTAAAGCCAAAATTATGAACGTTCTAAATTTTTCATATTTACAACTACACTGGTGTATGATAAAATGGTCTGAATGCTTTACTTGAATTATGCAACATATCTAGACTAGGTAGACTTCAATAACAATGAATTATCCAAGAAAAAATGCAGACAACTACAATCAATTGAAATTAATAGGTATATTAGATGTGTCTGCTTCAAACATAAATCACGTATTTAATGTAAAATATTACTCTCAGTAACGTTTAATAACTATATTTTTATGATTGACACGTTACCGTGAGCAACGTTTTAGGAGTAGAATGTGACTCAAAGTAACGTACTATGAAACATTACTCAAAGCAACTTTTCTCACTTTAACGCCGTCAGCACAAAACTGTATTTTGTAAAATAAAATACACTCTAAAACATTACTGTAAAATACGTCTATACTGGTTTTGTAAGATATTATATTAATTTTATACATAATTAACTTACCTTCTCATCAATTATCAAACATTGTATTTCTTATGCATTACTACTCATTTTAGTGAATGATTTTACCTACTGGATTTCTGTGTAAATAGAAAATTGCACTTTGCAAATATACATTTTTAAAAAAGTAGGCAGAGTAATTTTTGTAGCAATACAAAAAGGAAATTTGATCATCTTCTTAGTAGGAAGTATATAAATTGTGGTTCTGACAAACATTTTTTTTGGATTGTTAAGCTACTTGAATCAATTTTATAGTATTGCAATTTCTTATATCTCATAATTCAAATATAGTTATAGAACAATTCTATGTCATGACACACTATTATTAACTCAAATCATCTTTCCATTTGTATGACAATTCAAGTATATTATTGAACAGGTTGAGCAGACAAAAACATGAAAAAAAAATGTATTATAGTGTGTGTATTATTTTGCATGAATGCAAGAAAATATGAAGGAACTTGAATATAGAAAAGCAATTGCTTTTCCCCTCTAACATGCACTGTTCAAGTGTCTGCTCAGGTGTATCTGCAAGATCATGAGATGGTTACCTCGTCTTCTGAAAGTATGCGCCTGACTTCCTTTGCTATGTCGATGACATGTTTATCTTCACATCCTAGTTCAAGTGAAGACGGATAATGTTGGCCAACAATGTAAAGAGTGATAAATCTAAAGCACGAAATGAAGTAGGAAACGACAGCTTTTTTTAGGCTTAAGAAGTTACCTAAAAGGCCAAGGGCATTTTCAAGTTGGAAAAGGTAATCTTTGTTGGGTCCTGAGGGGCCTTCTGCACGAGCAATTTGACTGCACAGTTCAAATATACATTAACAGTTGCTAAACTATAATGTCTATTCGAAAAGTCAAGTTCTAAAAAGCTCCCTTTCGATGAAATTAGAATCACAAAGAGCATAAGGCAGGTCAAGACAGTTACCTGTTGTTGCAGTCAAGATGATTTTGTAAAATACTTTTCTCATATGTAACTAGTTTATTCAGTCAAGGGAAAAATATTTATGTTCTTGGATTGAACAATAATAAATCTGGGCAGCCCGGTGCACTAAGCTTCCTCTATGTGCGGGGTCTGGGGAAAGGCAGAATCATAAGGATCTATTGTTAGAAAATAATCGTTAGAAAAATGGATCTTGTGTCTAAATCCTAATGAAACCCACGTACTCAAATGATGAAATGGACCTTGGGTCTAAATCCTAATTAAACCCAGTACTCCGGTGATGTGGATTGTCCAAGAACATATAAGAAAAATACGTTTCATATGCTTAACCTATGTGTTATGTAACACCTCCTGCACACCCGGACACGACATTTTTGGAGTGTGAAGTGGTATAACAAGGGGAACAATTTTAAGTAGCCCAACATCAGGATGAGATGAGCTTGGCTCTGATATCATATTGTCACACCTTCATGGCTTTAAAGCGCGTCACATCTTAGGCCTGCTTCCTTACATACCCAATATTTCTCGTGTATTTGTTGATGTGGATTTACTTAGCATATTACATACATCCTCCTTCTAGGAACTCAACATACTCGCTACGAGCTCTCCAACCATCACTTAAGGTTGTACGCAGAGTGGCTATAATACCATGTTAAGAAAATGGATCCTGAGCTTAATCCAAAAGGCTAGCTCATTCCACAAGGGATTTCTAAAACCGTATTAAAAATCCTGGGCATAATCCAAAAGCCTAGCCCATGCCGTAAGGATTTTCCAAAAATCATATAAGAAAGGCTACAACACAACACTCAATCAATGTGGAATTCTAAGAATCTCAGCTTTGTTTACCTAGGATCAAAATCAAGATCATTGGTCACCATAATGTATTTCCTTTTTCTAACAGAAATTCTGACATGGGCTTGTCAATATAGAATGTAGTGCAATTTTTTTTAAAAGCACTGAAATATGACACACACCTAGCAATTTCTTCAACTGATGCAGGTCCCAGGTAGTTCTCGTTAAGCTTCTTGTCTGGAGAACCTATGTATCTGAATACTCAAACAGTAGTTTTGCATGATGAATCAAGAAAAAAACTGAGTAGAAAATGTGTAGTGTGTCGATTTTGTAACTTACACTAATACATCAGAAACAGCTGGTGCTGATGCTGCAGGCTCCTGGAGGTAAGTTGATTTGTTAATGAATCAATTAGCACAGAACAAAGAATATAATTCAACAAGCACTTTCTTTAGGTTAAAAGTTAACTCGGTATGACTTACAGTGAAAAGATCTACATAAGCCTTCTGGTCATATTGTTTTTCCCTGACTTCAAGGTACTAGATGGAGGAAACATGAAAAGAATATAGATTAACAAAATAGAGTCATTCAACGATGTGATTTAGGCCACATGAATGCCATTATAATAGAATTGTAACCAGACGAACAAACAAAAAGCATTGTCATACAAGTGAAAGATAGAAACTCAATTAATATTTGGAAGACGAAACCAGTAATTTGTGAAACTCATACAGAAATTGGGGGAACCAGAAAATTACGGCAGTCAAACACAAAAAGAGAATGCAAAAACACAGATATCTAAGGTAGACTTCTGCTGTCAAAGTGAACATATGGTATATCCTAGGAAAATGCTGCAGAGGAAATCTGTGAATGTGGAGCAAGAGCAAACTAATAGTGGATTTGATCAAAAGACGTAAATCGTAGCATTTACTACATATTTCAAAATCAAAATGCTTAAGGAATATAAAATATCAACAAACATACCCAAACAGAAAGAAGGCAAATTAGAATAATACTTTATAGGGGAGCCAAATCTTTTGGATTCAAGTTAAAATGCAATTTTCCAATTCATCTAAGTGAACATGAGCATTTATTTGATATTTGTTACCCAAATTTAAATAATTAAAGTTATAGATTTCCTTCGGAAATTTAATTACACACAAAGCGAATTCCAGAAGTTCTGAAGGAATTCTCTCAAGAAAATGCTATTTTTAAGAGGCCACTGGCAAGTCAAGTCGCTTCTCTTCTCTTTCATAGCATAAGGGCTGACAAATTACAACCAACTACTTTAATATGACTTTCTAAGGCAAGCCTCATTGCCTGGCAACTGAATGGTTTCATCGTACAATCAGAGTTGCATGCCTAGTAAGACACCTTTGAGCTTAATGTCTCATTTCCAGCTTTGAGGTATATTAGCACTTTTTTAATGGATAAAATACATCTAAGAGATAAAGCATGGAATACTGATGTTGCTCATTTTTAAAGTACATGTGAGATTCCAATGAGCATCGACCACTAATTGCCCCTTGTTTGTGAACAGGGAATTTCCCCTTTCAGAGGTTATATGTAATAACATTATTCTAACGAAAATTTAGAAAATTTGCACGCATATAATAGCTCAAAATATTTATATGGTGTAACTGACTTTTTCTTTCAATCAGCCTGTTCCCAATAAATTATAAATTAGACCACATTTTACCTCCTTAAAGCTGTAACTTACTCTATCAAGTTAATAAACAAAGCAGATGTCTCCTCGACTCTTCAGTGCATAAAGTCAATAGATTTCAAGACAGCAAGAAAACACTACATTACTTTTAAAAGGTAAGAATGGGATGTGCCTCAAATGTATATCTCACAATAGCACAAATTTTGAATTCTCGCATATGGATAAAAATAACACAGTTAACAATCTTTAATATGAAGAAAGGATAAGAAAAACCTACTGTCAGTGCCACTTCTTGATCTTCCTCCTTCGTTATCTTGTAGGCCATACCCCACTGTAAGTGTAAGAGTTATCAGTTTCAACTATTGGGAATTGGTCACACATAAGTAGATAAATCTCATTACATTAAAATAGCATTCACAAGCCCCTTTGTTCCTTTTTCTCATCGAGGAGATACCTTGTTGCTGCAAAGTGTATTGCTCTGGTTAATCAGAGACTTCACTACTAAGTTGATCGTCTAAGAAAGCAATGAGAAACGGATACACACTGCTTTGATTGGATATACAAGAGGAGAGGGAAGGAAAGAGATACGAAGAAGGATAGCTTTATTATCTTCTTTCAGATTACACGCACTTCATACTCTTTCCTATATTTTATCCCCTTGCATCAATCAGACATTTGAATAACAAGAATACAAAAGAAAAGGACAGACGGCCATTAAATCAGACTCTATTTTCCTTTGCATCAATCAGACATTGTTTTGGATTTATATAATAGTGATTTAACATGATGATATCAGCCATTGAATCACATTAATACCTAGTGCATTAGGACCAACTGTAACAACGTAACTGTATAGAATCAAAAGAATACATATAGAGGGAAATGGTGTGCATCATCACCTGTGAATCCATACAACAACCTAGAAGAATGAAAGTGTTATTCATTTTTTAGGACAACTGAAAGGCATATAAGAGAAGGCTCCTCATATTAACATCCTAACTTAGACTAAGCAGCGAGCCAATAGCTTCTAAGGAAGCATCCTGTGAGACAAAGGCAGCCTATACCGAATCTCTAGCAGTACTCCACGAACACATTAGGCATCCAGTAGTGAGAAGAACCGTACATAGTCCAATGGCAACAATAACCAAAATCAACATCTTGCGAAGTTCTTTCTTCCTTCAAGACAAAGTACAGGTAGATTCTTCTTTGCTCTCTTTAAAATGCATATCTGCCTCCTTATACACTTGAAGGAACTAGGAAGCGCACCATCTTGAAACACTCTTATTCAGTTTCCAGGTATCTCTACTATGCAGAATACTTTGAGAAAGCTTGCCCAAAAGGACTTTATGTACAGTTCTATTATCTAACTTCAACTAATCCCTTTAGCAAATGTATAGACAAGGTTGGAGGTATTAGATTTGCTTTAACAATCTTACTCAGATAAAAGAAGACAACATACATGAAGAAAATAATGAAGGATGATTTTAATAAATATCTCTTGTTTAAATTGGAACAAACAACAATGGAAATATTAAATAAGGAAGTATCTTCAAGAGAAACTAGGATCTATATATATGATAATCTATCCACCATTTTCAATTTCCTTTTTGTACAGACATTTGGAATAAAAGTGAACGCATCACTTTATTTGATTAATTATTATCTAGAAAAACATAGCTATGAGGAACTTCAATATTCTGGAAAGCATCAAGATCGCGCAACTCTATCGTGGGATCAATCGGGGGAACTTGAGAGGCGGTAATCAAGGCTTCAATTGATTTAACAGTCTAATTTGCTCCCTTCTTCTTAACATACATAAGTACTTCTAGATAAATAGTTATGGAACGAATCAAATCCATTGAGTTTGCCTGTCATATCAAACACTTCTTTTTTTATTTGGAAGGAAAAATTAAATTATACTAGTAAAACAGCAGGATGAAAATGCTAAAAAGAAAAAAAATTCACCTTCTTGAAGCATTTCAGATTAAGGAAATGAAAATCGCCACAAATTAATCGGAGAAAAAGAGAAGATCATACACTGGCAACAAGAAGCCAACTTCATGTTAATCTTTAGTACAACAACAACAACATTAACAATACCCAATGTATTTGCACAAGTTGGGGTGGGCAGGGTAGAGAGTACACAAACCTTACCCCTAGGTAGAGAGCGAGGTTGTTTCCCCGATTCAGCTCAAGAAAAAGCAATTCAAAAAAGAAATGATGCTACGGCAACATGCTAATCTTTAGTGTCACTAAAAAAAGTTACTATCTTTAAACTTTTTTCTGACATTTCTTCATAGTATATTTGTCTTTCCAGCCTCATAAACTTCCCAACCAGATACATTTAAGAATCGAGCCACATTCATAAGTTGGGATATAGCGTAAAAAAGAGACGAACAAGATAGTCAATACATTCAAACATGGGCTAATGTACAAAAAAAAAAACTCACACAAATTTCTCCTTCAGCAGGCTCCAGTGTTACTGTTCTACCTGGGAATTCTGGTGTCCCTCTATGATCAGTACTGCCTACACAACAACACATATATATAAACTTCTATTAACTCTCCACTAACTTGACCAACTATATATCATACTTAAAATCCAAAACATTTCCATATAGTTCTTAAAAATTAATTCTTTTCACTTTGACTATTCATATGACATTGTAACATTCACAAGCAATTCAATAAACATACAAAACAAAAATTAGAAGCCATACCTTGATAAAAGACACGACGATAGCCTTTGATAAAACCGAAAAGACGATCATCGTAGTTAAACCCAGGCTTCCAAATTAGAGATCCATATCCAAATACCCACATCACCATTTTTTTTTATTCCTCAAATGAAATTTGAGCAGAGCCAAAGAATGTTGTGGATTGGTTAATACCTTTCTATACAAAAATTTATTAGCTAACTTACCAAACCAATGGCTAAATGCCAAAAACAGGATCGTATATATCAATGTTCTCATACTCCCTCCTTTCCAATTTTAACATTGCGCTTTTTCGAATTTTGAGTTTCAAACAAGTGTCTCGTAAATTAGGACCGAGTATATATTTTGTAGGGATAAAAATATCTGTGTGAAATGAAATAAAAATGTGGTGTTATTACAAAAAAAACTTTGTCCTAGTAAATATATGGGTGATGTTAAATTGTTCGAAAACTTGGTTAAAATTCAAAAAGTGTATAATACTTTTTTTATTTTAGATTTAAATTTTTTATTTTTTAATTAAAAGATATTAAAATTAAAAATATTTTAAAAAGTAAAATAACATAGATAAAATATTACTCTGGCCAAAAGGATTTTTCCTAAATATGTTAGTGCATTATTTTCTTTTTACTACACTTTTTTTATTCTAATAAAAGCACATTATTATTGAAGAATTCTTTTTTTTTAATTCCATTTAACTAATTAAAAAAAGTGGAAGTAAATATCCTTTAACCATCCTAAAAGGCTCATAAATATCATAAATTACTTTTTGGTCTAAAAATATTCTCAACTTATTTTTTTATTCAAAAATATCCTTAATTTATTTGAAATAACTCAAAAATACCTTTCTTCCCTTTTGGTTTTAATATACCCTCAACTTTTGTTTTTGATTAAAAAATAGCCCTACTTCCACTTTGACAAGTTTGAATGTACAAGCCCTTAAATTTGGTATAAAACGTTTTTTGTAATTATTTATCTCTAATTCATTAATGTAATCATAATATGAACAGTTTAAATTGAATTAAGGATGAAAAAGTCCTAAATTGGTGGGAATAATCATGAGATTGGCATGTAATTTGAGATTACGAAATAATTGGAAATTGTTTAGGTAATTTTGTATTGTATTGTTGTGTATAGACCAAAAACAAATTAAGTTTGAAGCTCAATAATACATTTATACTTGACTCGACGTTGGTAATGATTGAGTCGTTTTTCTATTTACGTTATTCTTGCATGTTGATCGTTCCATTAGCAATACTTGTACAATACATGTTCGTGGAATAAAGGAATAATAATGTGCACTGATACATGTATTGTTGTCGATCTCATGCCACAAATTTGTCTGAACTACGTGTACTCTTACAAGTGTGGTTGTATTTAATATAAGTGTGATCGTGTGATGTTTGTGTTTATTGGTTGATTCAGTACCATGCCTCGTACATATTATATGTTGGTTCGGATACCATGCTTAGTACATATGATTTATTAGCTTAGATACCACATCCGATAAAAAATATTTGATTTGCTTGAATATTACACATGGTACATATTTTTTATCATGTTCGCTCAGGTACACGCCTAATACACGTCGATTGTTTGTTTGTGTGTTAGTCCCACGAGTGAAGCGATTTATTTGTTGTAATGATGTTGGATATGTTTGTTGTGGTTGTTATGTTATTTGAAGATTGAGGATTGAAAGTCATGTTTATGTTACTGATTTTGGTGATATATGTACATCTTATCTATTAGTTACTTATTCATATTTTGTATACTGTATTAGATACGTACATTATGCTTTTTCTATAAAGTATCGAGTAAGCATATTATCTTTGTGTTTAATGGTGAATTATTTTAAATTGAATTTTCAAATTTGTTATAATTTTACTTGATATTCTTAATCTAGAGTTAATGAATAGTTCACAAAAGCAATTGTTGAGAAAATTATATGAACTCATCAACAAAATTTGAAATTATGACATATCACATCATATTCGACATTTTTTAAAAAATAAAAATAATTTCCCTATTCATATTAGCCTTCTTATAAATGTTCATAAATACAAACTATAACATGAAAAAATATAAATAATATTTTTTCCCCCAAACACCTCGTGCATTACACGAGAATTATACTAGTAAAGATTAAAAAATGAACTATAATTTTTTTTAAAAAAAAAATCATTATATATATATATGAGTCTCTATTCATCATTATATATTAAAGAATGTAGAATTATACCAGTAAAGATTTAAAAATGAACTATAATTTTTTTTTTAAAAAAATCATTATATATACGTGAATCTCTATTCATCATTATATATTAAAGAATGTGAGTGTCTAGTTTTATAATATTATTTATAACATTTTAAAATAATGTAAGAAGGTAATAGAATTTTCGTAAAAATAATAGACATTATACTAAATAAATTATACATATATATATATAAATAGTAAAGAGGACCAGATTCATAAAAAGCCACGCGGTGGTCTCCTCCGTCAATGGCGAAGCTGAAGACGGATTCTCCTCTCTCGCGTCGCATAGTTCTCTCCTTCTTGCGCTTCCTTGATTCTGGTAAATTCTTCCTATTCTCTTCTCTCTGATGGATCCATACACATTTTTCGCAGTTTATAAATTACACTTCTGTATTGATTAAACAGAAATGAGCGTTACAGACCCTGCTATTCAGAATTCCGACGCATGGTGCTAAGCTAAATAAGTGATGAACAGTTTATTTTGATAAAACGAAATCAATTTATCGGCTTACTACACTAAAATCAGAGATGATTAATTCTGCTAGTGCACTGCATAAATGTATCCAACGTGCTGATTAGAACGGGAAACTAAAACTTCATAGGGTAAGAGTTACTTTAGGGTGGGGGGAGGGGGTTTAGGATCAGGATTTTGTATTAATTGGTACAAGTTGATCTTCTCAGCATATTCAGTTTAGATCTGAAACTCATCAGTGAAGTATTAGTTTCTTGTATATGGTAATTGGTGGGTTTTGGGCCTGTTTACCATCTCTTATGCTTAGTAGGTTTAAAGGGAGTTGAGCATAAGAATTTGAAGTGACAGAAGGGAAGCTATTCTTCGAAAAGTATGTTGGGAGTAGGAGTATTTACTATGGACAGCATGGGTGCAACATTAGGGTCTTGCATATGGCAGTTGATGTGGTTCTAGAACCAGTGGTTAGAAGGCATTGTTTTCTTTTGAGAATGAGTAACGTACGAAGGATTGAACAGAACTGCAAATGGGAACTTTCGGCTGCCTATCTTTAGCATTTAAAATGTTGTATGGAGAGTTGTTAGGCGTTAATTCTCAGTTTATGAGCTAAATTACAATTTTGATTATATCCTATGGCGTGTAGTTGGTGTTGTAGGTGATTCCCTTTTTTTTTCTTCTTCTGATGATAATCATGGTGTCCAGGGTAGCTTGTGCGCACGTTGACTCATTCCATGGGATACCTGGTACCTCACACCAGCAACAAGTACTTGACCACCAATGTTAGAACAAATAGGAAAAAATCATCTAGTGTTTGGTCTTTGTTGGGATATGAACCAAGACCTCATGATGTTCAACCCACTTCATTGACCACTACGCCACACCCTTGAATGATTCTTACAAACAACAGGAACTGAATCCGGCTGTCTGGTTGAATCTGAGCATCGAGGATTAAAAAGTGGGGAAAAACAAGATGGTAGGCTAAAAGGATAAGCCAAAAATGACACATGCTACTTACTAAGTGATTTGTAAGAACAAACCAAACTTAGAGGGAATCATAAAAAGCGAGGATAAGGAGAAACTTAAAGTGAAAAAAAACTAGTCATGTTTCACAACCATCAGGCTGCCGCTTCTCATCCCACAGACAAAATCTGATCAGCCATACCACCATGTTTCCTCATCTAGCCTTTGTTCAGGGCACCCACTTCCTCCAACCTTTATCTTTTAGCATTTATAACCAACATACCTATCTCCAACCCTACCACTACTTCCTCTGCATTTCCCTGCCTTGTTAATAATATGTTCAATTCCAAGTTTGAAACCCTATCATTAAGCCTCCTTTTACTAATTACTTTGATCCATCATCCAAGTTTGACACTTAAGCTAAATGAATAAACGTTAAATATTGTAAATTTGGAATCCAATCCTAAAAGAAAATGTCCATCAGTACAATTATTCAACCTGCCCTCTTTTGCACTAGTTCACATCATCGTATTCTATCCTTCTATATAATCCCTTCACAAATTAACAAACCATCTCCCCACTTCCCAATGACGTCTCAAAAATCCCACAACATGCTTTAAAATAGTTGTCGTTTTGGGTTGGAAAGAATAGACGGTGGAGGTCAAAGGAAAGAATTCTTGGAAATGTGGAGTAGTGGGGGAAAGCAATAGGTCTTCTTCCAAAAAAATGGCCCCAACACAATCACTGGAGGCTTGAGTGATGGCCGTAATTTGGTTGCTAATCACCATTCCAATCTTATGATATACGGTGGAGTTAAGAAAATTGGAATATTTAGAACAAAGTAACAAGTAACAACTTAGCTCAAACATCTGGGACCATTTATGTGATTTAAAAGATACTACTGTTAGTCCAGCTTGTGTAACGTAAAGTTGGACATTTTATTTTCTTCTTTTTGATGTTGTAGTATCTGTTGCTAATTCTTCTTTTCAAATGAAATCCTCGTGATTTCACAAGTATTTTTATTGTAAAGAGATTAATGAAAAGGGACAAGAGGTAGCTCAAGTGGAAAGCACCTTGTGCCTCCAAGTTTGAGGTTGGGAGTTCGAGTCACCAAGCTGCTCTGTTTGACTTGTATGTGTCCCTGTTTTGAACATTCAGATTCTGCCAGATCAAGTTCTCTTACTTTCATGAAAGATAACCAGATTACTCTATACATAAAATAATGTTTTAGAAAGAATAAATGAAGTCTGGATGTAAGAGAGAGAGATCGTACAACTCAGTTTTAGGAACAAGAGACCAGTTTTGGCTTTCAACTTTTATGCCAGACCAAGTTATTTGCTCTAATAGGCGAGGGATCCAAACTAAAGTACTAGATGAGCACTAGTGTCCCCTTAGGGATTCCAAATACATTTATTGAAGCCAGTTGGCAGGTTAGACTGGAAATAATTATATCCCTAAGAAGTTTCAAGACTGCTTGACTGGGTAGCAGAACTGGGAAATACCAAATTATTTGGGATTTTGGAACCTCAATGCCTTAATAAAGCATTTTCATGTTACATTATTTGGTGCATGTTGTTTACGCTTTCTTGTTTCTCTTAATAATGTTTGATGTCCTGGTGTTTGTTCTGTCAGTTAGGAAGTTTTTTCAGTTCTTAGTATATCAATTTCGCGTTTACTGACAATGTCTCTCTTGTTTCACAGTGGAACCTGCTGCAGGAGTTGATTATGAAGGACTTGAGGTTGCTAAGCAATGTCTATCAGAGGCTTTTAAGATTGATCCTTCATCTCATGCCTCAAGTTCAGACTCATTAGTGGACATATTCAGTTCAGGGGAAGCAGTTGACCAAAGCCAAAGAAGTGTAGATCTTAGGCATGATGTATCTTCATCAGATGCTCCTTGTACATCTTCAAGGCAGAAGGTTGTACATGCTAAAGATGCAGATCGATCACATTTGCTGGTTTCCCCATTCCTACCCCATTCTTCTTGATGTTTTTTTTCTCTTTATTTCATCTGTCAGTCTTCTCAGCTTGATTCTTTTGGATAGTTTCCCCTTATTTCATGTATTTCAGGTCCAGTTTCTATTCCTTATATCAGCATGTTTGCTTTCTCTTTTCTATATGGTGGCCTATCAGCTATAGACCTGTGAGGTTTAAATCCGCTGTGTTGTCTACATCTACATTTTCTCTTATTTTTATAACTGTTCACACAACAACAGTTTTCCTTCATGGTTGGGCAAAATTGAGATATTTGGGGCATGACCATGATCATTAAGTCACATTCCAGGGCATCTAGTAAGTAGTTAAGTTTGCTATGCACCTTACGTCTAATAATAGTCGTATCAGTAAATTACTCTGTTCAGATAAAGTGGTCCACACGATTGTCCTCTGTGGATGTCATATTCAGGTGTCTCAACTCTTATACTTGTGCTTGACCATGGTACTTAAGCATCAAAATGCAGCATAAAAAATAGGCACTTCATAAATTTATCATTACATTGCTGTCATATGCTCGCAAATTACGATGTAAAGAAGTTCTATTGGTTAGAAACTGTGTGCTTGATGCCACAGGGTTTTATGCATAAATTCAAATTGGATGTAAATTCATTGGGTATGTTGTTGTTGATGATGAAAGTTCACGCGAAATTTTGTCACTAGATTATCTTAGCTCAAAAATAGTTTTCTTTTCAAGGATGGGATGGTACAATCTAGCATGGAAATGATTGTCCAATGCTTACATCTGGAGTACTGTGTGCTTTACAGTACAGCCACGACAGAGGACTTACTGTGACAATATCTGTTGCCAGAGTCATTTTTTGTAATTTATTTAGGCCATACATTAGCTACCGTTAATCTCCTTTTTTTTTCTACCAATCTTTAATTGAATTATCGGTATGTGTTTCAACATTTTTGTGCAGCATTTAACTTTTTAACACATTGTATTTTTTTTTATCAGGCCGAAGATAGGACAAAAGAAGCTCACAGTTTTGGTAAGGCTAAACTCCAAATCTATGTTGCTCGAACTCTTCAAAAATGTCAATGTGCGAGTGTCGGGTTCTCTAGAAGTAGTGGATTTTTGGAGAATCCGACATGGGTACAGCATCAAGTGAAGAGTCAGCGCAACTTAGCTTCAAATTATAGGTTCCATTGAAGGGCTCTGTATAATGTCCTCAGATTCTTACTTTGACTAGTATACCACATTTAACCATCTTACTTTTAGTATTTCTTGTCCATATGTTTGTGCTGTCATCGTCAGTGTCATTAAATGCTCGCTTGAAGCACACTTAAACTCTGAAGTTTTGTGAGGCGCAATTTAGACGTTCCACCTTGCTGAGATGGCGGTTTTGTGCAAGCACCAAGCCACTTAGACCTACACCTCATCACCACGGGTCTGTCTTTAAGAGGGCAAATCTTGGCAATTAATATAGTTGGCAAAGCAATATAGTTTTTGTTAACAAAACGTTATTAATGAACTTGTTAGTGATCGGGATCAAGAAACTAGAGAACTAATAAAGCACTGCTAACTAACTTTTTTTTTTTAAAAAAATGTACATGTTTGCATCCAATTCTTAAGTTTAATTTGGTTCATGTACTTTTTGCATCTATATTTTGCCTAGTTCCAATTTTACACTTTGTTAATGTCAAATGATTATTTGTTGTGTTTATAGTAACAAACTTTTCTACACTTTTTGCAATAAAAAGTGTAGTCATTTCTATTGGCAGTGAGTTTATTTCTCTTCCGGTCTCAATTTATGTGACGATGTTTGCCTGAATTCTTTTTAAGGAAAGAAAGATATTTGAAACTTGTGGCCTCTATACGTCATAAACATTTGTGTTGCTATATATTATCTCACCTCATTAAGAGTAAAATGGAAAGTTTAACAATTATTTCGAAATATTATATTTTCTTTGGGACAAACTAATAAGACGAGTGTGCCATATAAAATGGGACAGAGGGAGTAATACCTTAAATCTAGTTGCCTCTTTTTTATTTATTTTTTACATAGTTTCATAGTAATTTATTATATTATTGAAAACCATGAAAATAAGGTCAAGGACAATTTTTCCAATATACTTAAAATGTACAAAAATAAACTACTCAAAAAAAGCTAACCCAAATACCCCCTGAAGTGTTCTTGTCCCCATGTTGTAGCCAGGTTGCCCTGTATCTTTGTCTCCTGGCAATCTCTTCTAGCTATATCTTCGAACTCCATAGTAAGAGCCATTCTAGAAGCTATCTCTTATTCCTTTATCAAAAAAGAAGCTATCTCTTATTCCTGTAGAGCTCTATGTTCCTGCATCTCCTTCAGTTCAGCAAACTGGGAAAGAACCATTTGTTACTGAACATGTACATTGGTGTGACTTGTCTTACTCCACTCCTTCAATTCAGCTTTCAGAGCTTTCAGTTTAGCCACCAAAATATACTCAGGGCTACCACTGAAATTGAAAGAGCCCAACCCTCTCATTAAACCCTTCCGTATGCAGCCACCTGTTTTGATGCCGCATCCGTGTCGGATTCACCAAAAATACACTACTTCTGGCGGATCCAAAATGCACCCGTTGACATTTTTGAAGAGTCCGAGCAACATAGCATTAAAATCAGAGAAGTTGGTTCAGATGTATGTCTGGTTAGCTATAATTTGGAGAATTCTTAATTTTCCGTATCGACAATTTTTTTTGAATTGAAATGAAATAGGTAGAGTAAAGCGGAATATCTGTAGTAGATTCATATAAAGTATTCTCTACTTGTTGGGATTGAGGTTTAGTTTATTGATTATTAGATGTAACAAAATCATTCTTCTGGGCTACACATGTCTCGCTATTTTCCAGCCTTTCTTTAGAATGTGGAAGTGGGGTCTTTTAGTTCAAATGGCATACATGTAGGTTGCTGACATGGTTGCAAAGAACAAGTACAAGTCACTTGCTTTTCCTGTAGTCTTTTGTTCTGTTCCTGTTACTTTTTAGATGCATTTTCTTGTTCTTTGTTGAACCAAGTACGTTATCCGTATCTTTTAAACCTTGTTTTGCCTTCTATATATTTTCCTTTCACAACATATGTTTGCGGCAGTGGCTGGTAGAACTGCCTCTTTCCTGTTTGCCCTAGTCTCTTGCTTTATTCTAATCAACTCTTGTTGTTTATCATACAGGTATATCCAAAGATGAGCTCTTTGGGCAGTTTTTTGATGCTCTTGAAAAATCTCACTATTTCAGAAGCTTGCCCGATGGAAATGACGATCAGGCTCAGTTGGATAAGGCATCAAGGATATTCCATACTGCTTTGGAGGTATATACTGACACACAAGTTATTTTGTTCACGATTCGACAACTGCGATGCATGAGTATTCTGAACTCGATGGTATTGGTTAAGGAAGCACAGTATTTCATCTCACACCTTTTTTTACCCTTTTTCTGTTCAACCTTGCAGAGTAATCTGTGAACAATACTTCATAAATGGTATTTTTTATTCAAGAATTGACATCAAAGTATTTTCTTTCACCGTGTGATGCAAAATGCTTCCTAGATTTGGAAGGCTCATATTTCCTTTATTTGACATCATTATCACCGATGATAAAATTTCCCTGTGATGATGTAAGAAAGAACACAAAAAAGTTTGATTAGAAAAAAAGACCGATGTTAAGAAGGGGGAACTCATTGTTGTTAAAGACTCGCGTGAGAGTGCTGATGCCCTAGAGAATGCAGGTTGTGATTTGCTTCGCTTAGACAATGCATCAATTCAGGCACCAAGGGGCTAAGACCTGGGCCTCATCTCCACACCTATTTCACTTAAATACAACTTCTAATTCTTTGTCCAAAAATGTAAATTTTGTGAGGCAACTATACATAAATACCCTCAAAGTAGTCGTCTTTTTTCTGTTACAACCTTAAGCTATGCAGGGTACCCCTCTGAATCATATAAACTGGTACTAAGAGCCCCCTTTTACGCCTACATGCCATGGACATGGAGTGTTTTGCACTTTCCAGCAGCACATGGGAGGAGCATTTCAAGCGAACTATCATCTGGTTAGGGCGGAGGATAGTTTCCCTTTTGAATCGGTCTGGATACCTAAGGTACTGATGAAGGTGTGCTTCTTCACGTTGTTGGCGACTAGAGTGGTTACTGATGGCGGAGTTTCTTAGGAAGAGAAAGGTTGTTCATATAAGGTGGTGTTTCTTGTGTAAGGAGGCAAGTGAGGATGTGGATCATATTTTGTTACATTTGCAAAATTGTCACGATGTGATGGTGGGATATCTTTAGTTGGTTTTGGTGTTTCTTGGGTTATGCCGAAATCCGTGAAGGAGTTAATGTTCAGTTGAAGAGTGGGACTAAGAGAAGAAGGCACAAGACTTAGAATGTTGCTTCTCTTGGTCTTCTTTTTGATCATCTGGAAGGAGAGAAATAAGAGAGCTTTTGAGGGGGTGGCGATGAGCTTTGCCTAATTGAGGAGAGTTGCTGATCCCTTATATTCTTTTGGTGCACTCGTATAGTTCATGTTTATATAGAGGATTGGGTGTCTTTTGAAGAGGATCATATTTTTGTAGATCTCTCTCTTTTGGTATACCTCCTGTATACAGCCATGTGTCTTTGTTATTATCTTTACAAGGAGAAGAAGAAAACAAAGAAAAGGAGAAGACATTGAAAAAAATAATTAAATCTCTTTTTACGTGGTAAAACATGATTGTTGTGTGACAAGAGCTTTTTATAAAACATTCGTAATCTCCCGTAGGGTAATGCTCTGATGAGATTGTAAGTGACCTATGCTCATCATTTATTTGATGATGAGCCTTTTGTGAATACACAGTTACCTTTTTCTCAAATGAAATTCCCACACCAACCTCAGAGCATAGAGGTTATCTATTGGCATACATTGCTTATGAAGCAAGACTGGCTATCTTTGAAACTCGGTTACTTCCCAAACATGGAAATCCCTCCTGAATCACCTTATATCTCCTAAATTTGCCGAAATGTCATCTCCTTTTGACATGATACCCTATAAATGCTCAGGAATTCAGTTTTCAAGAAGTAATGCCCACACCAGTTGTGTCCCCAAAAGCTAACCCTTCTCCTATCTCCTATCTCCTATCCTAAATGATAGGAGAATATTGCCATAAATTCTACCCATCCTTTCATAATATTCCTCCACAATCCGCTACTACAAGGCATGTTGACGTCTTTAGTTCTCCACCCCCTTCCTATATGCACTGTTACACCCCTCTCCAAAATGTCTGTCCTAATTTATGGGGCACATATTGAATTTGGAGAGTTAAACTAAATTTTTAAATGCTTTTTTAAGTATTTAAGGTAAGTATTGGATTTATAATGCTTTTTATGTAATTTTCAAATAATATATTTTACTCTCTCTGTCCCAATATATGTGACACTGATAGAATTTCGAAAGTCGATCAAATTTTTATATGTTTCTTTTTACCTCTTTTAAGTTGTTAATTGTTGTAATTTATAGTACTTTTTATTTAATTTTCAAATATATAACAAACTAAAAGAAAAGCAAGACAAATGAATTGAATTAGAGAAAGTACATAATTTCCAAAAATACCGCCGGCTAGAAGCATGCATGTCGAAGAATAGTTGTCTGCTTCTAGACACTTTTATATAGTAGTAAATCTATTAGAATAGCGATAGCGACTTTTATATAGTAGTAAATCTAGTAGAATAGCGAAGAAAGAAGATATTCTAGTAACCACCTTGGTCTCTCCACAAACTTCTCCAACTTCGTATCTTATTTGCCCGATTGTTCTCTGTTCGAACAAACCATATTTCAGTTGATCAATTCAATTTTTTTTTTAATCTATTTCTTACAAATAGGCACAGGCTCTGAGCATGTCATAGCTGCTTGTGTACATTTACTGGCTAGTGTTGCTTTTCATGATTCGATATAATTGTTGCAGTTATTGTTCCTCTGATATTTTCCTACCGCCTTTATTTTTATGGTTTTAGGAGATGCAAAAATCTGGATGTACTATTTTCAACCGAAACAACCTCGCTGAGATCTTAAAATCACAAGGTATATTGTAACTACAACTTTTTTCCCTCCAAAGTAAAGTTGTTTTATTGATGAAACAGCAAAGTGGTGAGATTACCAGTATTATAAACTGTATCTCGATTAGCTATGTAATGAGTTAAGAAATGTAAGAGAGTATCAAATATTTTTTGCATTTTCCGCAAAATAGGTAAATATTATAAAGATGTATGACTTCTAGAATTGTAACCCATAGAAACATAGAATTACAGCCCCAATTCATTCTTCCCATCAGAACTTCGTCTGTTTCCTTCTCTTTGTACATGCAAGAAGGCACTGTATTCCAGATTGTTTGCATTGTCTTATTTTCTGCCCTTTGTAACATTCTATTGCTTTTTCACAATGTTTGGCATCATCCACGGTACACCAAATGGATTTAGAAATAAACTCTAGCTTTGCCAGCAAACAGGAATCCAACAGTAGTTTTTTACCGTTTCGGCTATTTCTTCACACTAGTAATAACTGCTGAGTTCTCATTGTTAAGCAGGTTTCTTTTGCTGCAATGTAGTAAGTGTTCAACAGGGTTTAAGATTGCATTCCAGGGCAATATTCTTCTTTCATTAGCAGAGCCATCAGTACCTCGTAGCAAGATTTCACCTAAAATGTACCGTCCTTCCTTGCTCGCCAAGTGGAAGAATCAGTTTCATTTGATAACTTGTTAGCTTCTGATAGCTAAAAAAGGAACTAGGATATGATTTCCATTTTCCAGTCTTGGAATGGCACCTGAACCTGATGTTCTTTTCATTTCCAATTATACAATCTTCAATTTAGGCCTCCTTGTCTAGTGCTTAACTGATACCTGGTTAAAGGTTTGTCTCAGTATATTCTGCTGCAGTGGGCAATCTTCCTAAATTTGATTTTCCCTCCATATTCAACTTTCAGCTTGACTAAATTGTTGAAATGTCCAGTTCCCTTGTGTTCAAACTTCAAAATGGAATTTGACTATATGAATCGTCGATATTTCACCCAAGATGATGTTCTTAGCAGTCTATGAAGTTGGAATTAAGACCCACAAGTGAGAGAAAAAGTAAGAGAAATTAGTTGATTTCTTCTTATCTGCTTAAGCTAGGGTGGATGGTGGCATGGTGCTACCCCGTATCTATACTGGCCGTGCAGGTAAAGAGTGGAATAGTTGATGTGCGTGCAAGTTGGTCAGAGTACCACTGTTATCAAAAGATGAATCTTCAATATTCATTTTGCCTATTTGGACCCATCTCATTCCAAGACGTGCCTAGTTTCCAGTATATTTAGGAGAAACAAACTAGTTAAATCACGAGTAGCACGTGGAACTATCAGTAGTTCATATTACTACAGGATGAAAAGCTCAAATCATGTTGAGTTGAATTCAGGGTAAGCTAATTTTGGTTCACACTTCACAGTAACTTGAACTTCCCTCGGGCCTCAGTTCAGCCATGCTCCATACACTCAGCTGAATCCTAATTTTATGGGACAGAGGATTGGGCTTTGAGTTACCTCAGTCATTGTGAAGATGTTTTCAACAGGGGCCTTACTTGAATATTCTCAAAAATGTGTGCTTGAGGTTGACACCTTCTCGCGGAGAGGTTTAGTTTCCTTTCAACGGTGTAGTTCATTTTCTTTCAAAAAATACTCAAAAGTTCTCTTTTCTTTTGGTGATTTTATAATAGGTAATAAAGCGATGCAGTCAAAACTTTACCCTGATGCTATTGAGCTGTATTCTTTTGCAATTGCACTTTGTGAAGATAATGCAGTTTACTATTGCAACAGGTGCGTCATTATCACATTGATGGAAGAAAGTTACTATCGCTTTTCGCATGCAAAAATATTACTTCATCCATCCCAATTTATGTGATATCCTTCCTTTTTAGTCAGTTAAAAAAATGACACCTTTCTGTATTTAAAACATATCTGGTGGTTTTTGTTTGGGCCAGTGTTTTAGTTCTGCATCTTTGCATTGCCTGTTGGGCCTTCTTTGTTTATTTATTTTAAAGAAAGACATTGTTTGGTTGCTTATTGATATATAAAATCAGCCTCCTGGTCTTCTTTTTTTTTTTTTTTTTGAAAAAGTAACAGTTTAACTTTAAACTTTTCATTTTACCCTCAAGAGATGTTCTATAGTCACATAAATATCTATGAATTATTTTAGACCACAAGTATTATCGTTCTTTCTTTCTTGAACTCTGTTGCCTGTCAAAAACCATGGGATGAAGGAGTATTTGTTATGTCTATTTTTTTGAAAATTCTAACACCAATGAGATGAATCTTTCTAATTGTGAGTATCTCTAATTAAGATGAAGTTTTTGTGATGTATCAGGGCAGCTGCTTTAACCCAGATCCAACAATATGAAGCAGCAGTTCAAGACTGCCAAAAATCTATTGCAATCAACCCCAATTATAGCAAGGCTTATAGTAGATTGGGTTTTGTCTATTATGCTCAAGGGAAGTACCGTGATGCCATAGATAAGGGATTCACAAAAGGTTGGATTAAGAATCTTTTCGCTTTATTAGTTGTTTAGTTGGTTTGGTTTTAGAATTTTTGAAATCTTGGTAGTTTGGAGTACATTATATTTTTGAATTTATTGAGAATGGTCATCTTTATGCTCCAACATCTTTGGCATGCGGCTACTGGTGTGGTTTCTAGTTCTGTATTTTAACTGATGAATGAAATTAACTGCTTTCTCATTTTCTATATTTTGTTTCAGTTAGTTTCATCAGTTCACCATGTCATTTTATTTGAAGTTCTTCCCATGATATGCTGACATAATATATAAGATGAAGCGTAGATTTGAAGGATGATTTCACAAACCTCAGCTAACGCTTAACATTACTGCAAATGTCTTAAATCGTGCTTCTTAGGTATTTGAACTGTCTGCCAGATTCACTTTGTATTAGGTTATATATAAGTCCTGTACTAGAAAAGGCAAAGGGAACGTTGGCTAGAAAAGACAGTTGGATCCTCCTACTTCATTAGTGAAAAGTTTACGATCATTTTACAGTCATGATTATGTTTGTGGGTACCCACTAAACCATAACGACAAAATTAAATAGAAGCAATTTTAAGAATTGGAAGGAAAAGATGAGTGGGAGAAACCACTATCTACATTTAATGCTTTTCAACCTCCCTTCATTCTTCGTCCTTGCCTTTTCCCTCATCAAGAGATGGTGAGTGAAGTCTTCCATCCCCAACCAATAAATGGATTAAAGTAGAATTTCAGTCAGAATCTGCGCTGGAAGTGATGGAACCCGCCTTGCACATGTTAACTGTGGGCATCGGCTGATATCTATGTCTACGAGGGATTAGGACAGCCGGGTACACTAAGCTCCTGCTATGTGCAGGTCTGGGGAATGGCCGGACCCCAAGGGTCTTTTGTAAGCAACCTTACCCTGCATTTCTACAAGAGGTTGTTTCCACAGCTTGAACCTGTGACCTCTTGGTCGCATGACAATAACTTTACCAGTAACGCCAAGGCTCCCTTCAACTTTCAACACCAACTGTGAATTATTATATGTTATATTATGGTGCTTAGTAATGCATCTGTCTATACATCGGTCTTGGTGAATTTTAAAAAGGTGTGCACTTTATCTCTGTAGAGTAAACTATGTTAGGAATTTAGATAATCTGTGCCAGTATACAAATATTTGGATTTTCTTCTCTAGTTAATCCGCAAAAAGAAATCTATATCTGACATAAAGCTTTGTTTATGAAGCATTGCAGTTGGATCCTAATAATGATTCCATCAAGGAAAATATACGGGTTAGTTCCTATTATTAATTGGGGTTTTTAAGGTTATTAGCTGGAAAATGGTGTTTGCGGTATTATCTGAAGTATGACTCTCATATTTCAAATTTGTAGGTAGCAGAACAAAAGTTGAAAGAAGAGCAACAGAGGAGATGGAATGATCAGGTAACTGACAATTGTGGCATTACAGAAGAGCTTTACTTGATTTATTAAGTTGATAATTACAAGGTATGTAATTAACAACCAAATCATGTGCTGAGCTCAATACTCTGTAATAATCTGTCTGTCTGTGGTAGCACCATCTAATGCTGCATTTTCGTGTGAGGAACGACAACAAACATGTATATTCTCACTTGTAATCTTTCTGTTTAAAAGAAAGAATAGATTTCAATATTTTTTTCTTTTTGATAAGTAAAAAAATGGGAACATGTATCTGCAGTTCAGTGAGCTGACAAAGTGGTAATAAATTCAGCTCCACATATCTGAAAATTCAATCCTCAATTGTAGCAAGCATTAACCAAAAAACCCTATATTTCTTTCCTTGTCTATTTTGCAGAGCTCAACCTCTTCAAGCCATGGACAAGACTCAAATCACCAGCCTGCTGGTGCACCTAGAAGTCATGCCATGCCTCCACCATTTGGATCAGTGTCATTTGATGGGAATAGCATTCCTGATTTGACGAACGTGTTTATGAACATGACAAGAGATGCATTCCAAGGGCAGCATGGTCCAGACCGGCCAGAAGGAAGCAACAACACTGATTCAACCAATGATCCTGTTATAAGAATAAGCAGGAGCGTCAATCTTGGTTTTGGTGAACAGATGCCTGAGGAATTGACAGGAACCTTAAGGTCTGTTATGGAGATGTTTTCAGGAGCTCAACCTCCTGAGAATCCTCGGGATAACATGAATGGAAGATCAACACCAAATTGAGGCCATTTATGTTAGTGAACTCAACCTCATTCTCGAGTTGATTAACATCTCCATCCTTTTTACCTGTTGCTTTTTTGGTGAAGTGCACTCTTGCATCTGAATTGATCATCTTCCCCTCGACATGATTTGTACATTAAAGATCTAAAACTCAGGTTTGCAGTGTAATCTTAGGATACTTCTGTTTTTGCCATCTCATATAGAGGATTACATTGACAGAAAATATAGTTTTCAAGAAGTTACATAGTGTCATTTTTGTACTGATATTAATGGGAAATGGAAGTATGGCCTATATCAGATTTTTTTTTTTTTTTACAATAATTCTACTTCCCTAAAACAATAAGCCCATCATAATCCTATTTAACCCACTTTTTATGTTGATTAAACTTGTAATGCATATATTCAATCTTGTTTTTACTTTTAACCTAAAAAATTTAATTGCTAGAAAGTGTCTTCATCATTCAAACAGTTGGTTAATATAGACCTTCATTAATTTTATCAATTATATTAACATTATCAGCAAATGATATACATAATAACATCTATTCTTATATTGTATTTGATTAATTTATCCAAACTAGAATAAGTAAAAAATGAACTCATCGTAGATCCTTGAGTTAATCGTGATTATATTATTTTTTGAATTTTTTTAACTTTTCTATTCTAATTTATGTGATGTACTTCTCATTTTAGTCGATCTAAAAATAAATGACATTTTGTAGTACCTCATAAATTCTACATCAAAAATTTGAACCATTCATCGTAAATGAATCACTTTGAGATCATAAGTGACATCAATTTAGTGGGTGAAGTATAGAAAGCCCTTTCAGGTTGGGTACAAGTTTTCACTGACGAAGCCAAAATTTTTATCGAATGTGTTTATAGTTTACGATCAGTAAAAAGTGTTTCTTGTTGATTAGATTATCATTAGCTACAAAATAGTCGTATAACAATTGTTGATCTCTATATCTACTTCATATTATTCATACTCTTTTCCTGTTCAATATCAAATTAACGAACTATTCAAAATGAAAAATCTCAAATACGTAAACTTAAAAAAATCAATGAATAAACAAGAGAAGATGAAGTAGGACATATACATTGACTGATAGCTTCGTACACATCAAGATATGTAATGTTGTAACTATAATTACACTCCACGATACTTCATCTCTTGAAATGTTTTTATAATACACTCATAGAAACATCTTCAAATTCTTTTTTTCCCTACATTATGCACCATGCAATCATCTAAGAATTGATCATTCATTTGAATTCACCATGTTATTGTTGATAATCTTATTGTTGAAAAAAGCTCTTTTTATCTTCAGGTGGGTTGTTCCTTTATCTGTCTTTTCTATTCAGTGCCCGCACTGTGTCAGAAAATTCAGTGCAAAGTAGTACGATTTACTACTTTACATTGTGATCTCCTAGAATATACATATAGATCAATTAAATTGCGCAATGAAATGTCACGACCCAAATCCGGGCCGCGACTGGCACCCACACTTACCCTCCTATGTGAGCGAACCAACCAATCTAAACCTTAACATTTCAATATAATATCAACAGAAAGTAATGCGGAAGACTTAAACTCATTAATAAAATCAATAACTATTATTATCCCCAAAATCTGGAAGTCATCACCACAAGAACATCTATGATCAAATTACTAAACTAAGAGTATTCTAAGAAGCTAAAACAAATAAAAGCTAGTCCATGCCGGAAGTTCAAGGCATCAAGACATGAAGGAGAAGATCCAGTCCAAGCTAGAAGCATTATCTCACCCTGAAGATCCGGTGTGACGAAGACTGGCTAGAGTTGCGGTTGAGTTGAAGACGATGACACGTTTGCTGCACTCCACAAATAACAAAGAAGAAAACAATAAAAGTAGGGGTCAGTACAAAACACGGGTACTGAGTAGATATCATCGGCCAACTCAAAATAGAAAACAGTATATATTAAGCAATATCATAAAATCAACTAATATCCTTAGCATGCAGCATTTACAGTTACCATAACCCTTGGTTACAACACCAAGCACATCAATGAGGACTCACGCCTCCTCATCATACTCATTTGGGAATTAGGTTCATTAGATTTGAATATATTATCATCTTTCAAGATTCATTATCTTTATTCCCCTCGTGTCAGTACGTGACACTCCGCTCCTCAATATACTATCCTGGTGTCGAAACGTGACACTCCGATCCTCATATACTATCCTGGTACCGGAACGTGGCACCCGATCCATATTCTATCCTGGTGTCGGAACGTGACATCCGATCCATATTCTATCCTGGTACCGGAACGTGGCACCCAATCCATATTCTATCCTGGTGTCGGAACGTGACACCCGATCCATATTCTATCCTGGTACCGGAACGTGGCACCCGATCCATATTCTATCCTGGTGTCGGAACGTGACACCCGATCCATATTCTATCCTGGTACCGGAACGTGGCACCCGATCCATATACTATCCTGGTGTCGGAACGTGACACTCCGATCCTCATATACTATCCTGGTACCGGAACGTGGCACCCGATCCCCTAATCTCACTACTTTCATTCATCAAGCCTTCTTTTGTACCAAGGCATCATCATTAACAAGTAGATTAGGGTTTCTTTTCAAGATTTGGGATTCAATAGCTTCATCATGCTTATTTATTCATAATTACATAATCACATCATTCATGCAAGCATACAATTAAGCATATAGAAGGTTCACAATACTACTAACACATATCATTCGCTATTAAGAGTTTACTACGAATAGCATGAAAACCATAACCTACCTCCACCGAAGATTCGTGATCAAGCAAGCAAATTTTCCCAAAGCTTTGTGTTTTCCCCCTTCTCGATCGTCTCTCTCTCTCTATCGATTCCCTTCTCTTTCTTTCTGTTCTTTTCTTTTTCTTATTCCAACCTTCTTTCTTTTACCCTAATTAGTATATAATTAAGAATAAAAGATGGCAATAATAACCCACTAATTAACTTAAGGTTACCTCTTTTAACCCCCAAGTAATTAGACTTATTAACATTAACCCTCTAACTTTATAATTAAAGTAGGAATAGTCCAAAACGTCTCTTAAAACGTGTAAAGAAATCCGACCCAGACTGGGATTTCGCAGTCTGTGACGGCCCGTCGCGCCTGCGACGGTCCGTCCTGCTGCCCGTCATAGAGTTCAGAGACTCAATTTCTCTGAAGAGTCTGTGACGGTCCGTCCTGCCATTCCGTCACGAAGTTCAGAGAGTCGATTTTCAGTACCCAATTTCAGATTTTCTAAGTGTTTTGAAACGAGACCCTGCGACGGTCCGTCGTGCCCATGACGGTCCGCCGTGGGGTCCGTCGCTTCTGCCAGTTTTTTCAGAATTGAAGTCTGCTGCCCAAAACGACTAAACAGGTCGTTACATGAAATGTTATCCTTTGATACAAAATCATGTGTTTATATTTTCTTTAAGTGAATCCTATTCAATATTTTCACTCTAATTTCCAAACCAACCATAACAATGGAACAAAAATTACTTTGTGTAACTTTTGAGGAAGGTAAAATGATAGAAATTCTAAAAATAACATTTTGGGGTCGTTACATTATCCATTACTAAATATCATGGTTTTTCTCGGATATAAAGCACAAGAAAATACTTGAATGTCGAAGAGTTATGAATATTCGACAAGAATATCAGACTTTATTTTAAAAATTAAACATAACTTATACAATATAACTTAACTTATATAATCAATTTATATTGAAGTTAAATTAAAATATAATTTAATTTGTAATTTGATTTATTATAGAAGTAAAAATTTATATAATAATTAATATTTTATAATGTTCAAAATTTTAGATATTACACATATTTTAACCAAAAAAAGTGTATAAGAGCAACTGTGTATCCAATAATACACCAATAAATTTATTTTTCCAGTTTAAGCAATTTTTATCCAAAACATATAAGTATTTATTTTTAATATAAATTCCAGAGTGTTTTAAAAATGTTAATAAAGTACATTTTAATTTATTTATTTACCAGGAAAATTCACAAATAGCCACAATTAGTTACGCTCCTTAGTTATAGTTTGCATATTTACAGGTTATACTTACAATCATAGTTTATGTTGCTATGGGCGAGTGCGTTTTTATAATTCGTATATATTTGTACAATTCACGTGTATTTATATATAATTGAGTTATTTTTATTTATATTTGTATAAATTGTCTAATATAAATTCATTTTGTATAAATTCGAAATAATAAGTCATATCATATCTTCTCATATATTATTATAAGTGGGAAACTCCAAAGTAGAAAAGTTGAATTACAATTTTACCCTTATGCTAAATTCAAATGTTATTAAATAAATAATGAATTAAATAGTAAATAGTAGAATTTCTATAATATTTTTATTTAATTGGTATACATGTGAGTAAATTAAATAGAACAAAAATTAAAAATAAGAGTTATCCCTTTGAATAGATACATGTATGTGTTTCATCTTCCAAATTAATTTATATTTTTAATTAATATTTGTCTTTAATTTGTAATAATACTTGACCTTTCAACTTTGTAAGTGAATCTTCATATTTTAAAACTATATTTTTTCCCTATAAATACAAATCTTTCTATGAAAATTTTTTAATAGTATTTTCATAGAAAGATTTATACGTGATACAATTTTTGTGTGGAAGACTAGAGAAGCTTTAATCAAGTGAAGAAAATTTCAAGGCAAAAATGATTTCTGTCAAGATTACAAGGCGTAATGTGATTATAGGGATGAATAACACTTCAATTACTAGAATATCAGAGTTTGATGTATTTGTTTTTGTAATTTGTTGAGATTAGAACTATGATAAGACCCCTCCATTTATATAGTTGAATGTCGCTTTCGTTAACTTGTCTTCCAAAACTTTTAACTTTTTTTTATGGTCAAAGGTTGAATCTTTATTACTATAGCTTTTTTTCAATTTGCATTATCAATAAAAAAAATAGGGAAAGGAATGTCTTCAATTTACATTATCAATTTGCATTTTCGTTCGTAGTCTTATGCTAAACTTGCTCCCATATTTGATTTTTTTTTTTGTATTTGTAATTTTATTTTAAGAATGTATTTGATTGAATGGTGTATTTTCGTATGAATTTTTTAATACTTAGTCATAATGATTTTTCATTACAGATTTTGTAACGACCTGTTTAGTCGTTTTGAGCAGCAGATTTTATTTCTGGAAAAACTGGCTGAGACGACGGATTCCACGACGGACCGTCATGGGCACGACGGACCGTCGAGGGGGTCTCGTTCCAAAACACTTAGAATTCTGAAATTTGGGTACTGAAATCGACTCTCTGAACTTCGTGACGGAATGGCAGGACGGACCGTCACAGGCGTGACGGGCCGTCACAGACCCTTCAAAGAATTGAGTCTCTGAACTTTGTGACGGAAGCAGCAGGACGGACCGTCGCAGGCACGACGGGCCGTCACAGACTGCGTAATCCCAGGCTGGGTCGGATTTCTGTTAAATGTTTTAAGGGGCGTTTTGGGCTATTCCTGCTTATAATTATAAAGTTAGTGGTTGAATATTAATAATTCAATTTCTTGAGGGTTAAAAGAGATAACCTTGAATCAATTAATTGGGTTAATTCATCAACTTTTATACTTAATTATATGTTAATTAGGGTAAAAGAAAGAGGGTTTGAATAAGAAAAATAGAAAGAACAAGGAGAGGGAAAGAGAACGATCGAGAGAAGAGGGAAACGAAGAGGAAACAAAGCTTTGGGAAATTGCTTGCTTGATCACGAATCTTCGGTGGAGGTAGGTTATGGTTTATGCTATTCGTAGTAAACTCTTAATAGCGAATGATATGTATTGGGTAGTGTTGTAAACCCTTCTATATGCTTAATTGTATGCTTGCATGAATGTGATTATATAATTGTGATAAAATAAGCATGATGAAGCTATTGAATCCTAAATCTTGAAAAACCCTAATCTACTTTGGTAATGATGATGCATTGGTATAAAAGAAGGCTTGATGAACGAAAGTAGTGAGATTAGGGGATCGGGTGCCACGTTCCGGTACCAGGATAGAATATGGATAGGGTGTCACGTTGCGACACCAGGATAGTATGATGAGGATCGGAGTGTCACGTTCCGACACCAGGATAGAATATGGATCGGGTGTCACGTTCCGACACCAGGATAGAATATGGATCGGGTGCCACGTTCCGGTACCAGGATAGTATGATGAGGATCGGAGTGTCACGTTCCGACACCAGGATAGAATATGGATCGGGTGCCACGTTCCGGTACTAGGATAGTATGATGAGGATCCGAGTGTCACGTTCCAACACCAGGATAGAATATGGATCGGGTGCCACGTTCCGGTACCAGGATAGTATGATGAGGATCAGAGTGTCACGTTCCGACACCAGGATAGTATATGAGGATCGGAGTGTCACGTTCCGGCACCAGGATTAGTAAAGAGAATGAATCTTGAAATATGTTAATATACTCAATTTAATGAACCTAATTCCCAAATGAGTATGATGGGGAGGCGTGAGTCCTCATTGATGTGTTTGGTGTTGTGACCAAGGGTTATGGTAAGTGTAAATGCCGCATGTTGAGTATTGTAGTTGATTTTATGATATTATCTGATATATACTGTTTTCTATTTTGAGTTGGCCGATGATATCTACTCAGTACCTGTGTTTTGTACTGACCCCTACTTGTATGTTTCTTTCTTTGTTATTTGTGGAGTACAGCAAACGTACCGTCGTCTTCAACTCAACCGCAACTCTAGCCAGTCTTCATTACACCGGATTTCAGGGTGAGCTAACGCTTCTAGCTTGGACTGTATCTTCTTCTTCATGTCTTGATGCCTTGAAGTTCCGGCATGGACTAGCTTTTTATTTATTCTAGCTTTCTAGATACTCTTAGAATTAGTGATTTGAGGATAGATGTTCTTGTGATGATGACTTCCAGATTTTGAGAATAATAAGTATTGAGTTTTTAGAAGTTATTTAATCGATTTTCATTAATGAGTTTAAGTCTTCCGCATTATATTATGTTATTTATGGTTGAAATGTCGGGGTTTAGATTGGTTGGTTCGCTCACATAGTAGGATAAGTGTGGGTGCCACTCGCGGCCCGCTTTGGGTCGTGACAGATTTAGTATATTTGAATTCTTTTATATATTTTATTTTTAGATTACAGTTTTGTTTACATAGTACATTTAAATTTTATAAATTGTTTAATAAATTAAATATTAATAGTAAATAGTAAATAGTAAATCATCATATTAGTATACATAACTTACCATCAACTTGTAAATGTATGTATCTCTCACTAATTATATTCATTATGTTCATTACTCTCATTTCTCATCGATAATCTCAAATGAATTAATATTTATTTATGTCAACTCTTTGTATTTCTCAATGCTATCCAATAATAAATAGTGACATTTTACACAATAATATATAAACTTAAACCAATTGAAGAAAAAAAATGAGAAAATCTCTATGCTCTCTTTTCTCGTCTGTTTTTATTTATTTAGTTTAACATTTATGTTTCTTGCTTGTTGTTATTGTACAACGTACTTTATATTGTTGTGTTATTATTATTGATAATTTACTACGGCCTGTTGCTTTGTATACATTAACCTATCATGTTGTATTTTAATATCTTCATTGGAATATTGAATTTGTGTGATAGTTTTTTTTTTTTTTTACTTTATGCACTTTTAGTCAATTTTATAATTAAAGATATAATATTTTTACTAGGAAGATATATGTAGTTTCTATCGAAACAATGATAAATTTTACGATACAAAATTTATATGAAGTATCTTGGGATAAACGTGCAACGCACGTTCCTAAATCTAGTTATATTATAAGTGGGAAGCCTCTTAGCTCAAAGTTGAATTACGAATTTGCCCTTCACTTGAACATTATTTGAATATATATAATATTATATGAAAATAAAAACATAATATTATAATTTTTAATTACTTGAAAAATAAATTCACATTTCAATTTCAATAATTAGGATAATTGAAAAGACAACAGTCTGAAACTTACATTTAAATAACCATGAATAGGATAAGCAAAAAAGCAATTGAAAATAATAAATCTTCTTCCAAGTGAATAATGAAATCATTTCATCTTCATATACATTTCAAAAGGCATGGAAGATATAGGAACACTATTTTAGTTAAGAAACAGAAGACTCTAAGACAATCATATGAAGTGTGGTGTCTGCAGCAATTTCTCGAAAACGACAACGGCGAAGAATTGATTTTGTGTTCCTAGAAATCTCATAGTCCTCCGCCATCCCCTGCCCTTCAATAATTTTTTTTTTAAATCGGAAGGTTTCAAATTTTTAACAATATTTCTTTGTTGTCCCTCTCTCTCTCTTATTGTAGAATATGTCTCTTTTTAAATTAATGATGCAATTTGAAGTGTTCTTGGAATTCAAGATATATAGATTTATCCGAGTATTTTTATAACGTAGTTTCAGTCAGGATATTCACTGGGTTTTTTTCCTTTCTCTATTTTATTAATCTTTATTTGTTCCTTTTACTCCTTTTTATTTTTTTCCTTAGTTTTTCATTTTTTAAAAGGTGAAATTTCAACAATAAATATGATGAAAGTATATAATTTACAGGTAATAGTAAAATAATTTTACCTTTGAAGATCACACAAGATATTTATTGGAGCTATAATTTTTTTTATGCAATATATTTATTCTCTTATTTTCGCGTATGAGCTTTTAAATCGTATAAATCATCATTTCTCTTATAAGATTAAGATTTTAGTTAGAGAACACATTTTAATCATTCTATGTCTTAGATATTATTTTCTCTTTAGTTTGAATTTGTAATATTTTTTTCTTCAAATTATACATGACTCATCACAAACGTGTTTATAATGTTGTTATTGAATCGTTTGTTTTTCTTATTTTGTTAATTTATTTTCTGTTTTGTAAAAAATTAAATTTGAAAATGAAAACATATTTTTTATTTTTTACTATTCGAATGAGTGTTGAATTTTTCATGAATACTGGAGCATCATATCATTAAAAAGTAACACAAATATTGCTATATTTTATATAAATACAATAAAATATACTCATATATAGACCCGTGGACTTATCACAAGTAATTGCATTTTCAAGGCAATCTTATTATATTGTTGTTAAACTTTGATTTTTAGGTGCTTTATAGAAAAATAAGTCATTTATTTGGTACATATTTTAGGATCTTTTTGTTGTAGTATGCAGAATATGTAATTGAAATTTATATTTCTGATAAAGTTGTCTCACGCCTTTGTTATTTCATTTAAGACATTAAATACATTTTTATTATTATTTTTCAATCAATTATTCATAGATATTTTTTTAAAAGCGATTCATAGACATATTTTACATTCAGGTTTCACATATTTCTGGTTTGATAGCAAATGCATCATTCTATTTTATGAGTTATTCTAATGAATAAAAAATAATTAGTAAAATTAATATTGTTAATTTCAATATTTTATATCTTATATCTCACTTATAAAAAAAATTGTAATAATAGTAAGAGATAAACGTGTTGAGAGTTTTTTTGTTGTTTAGGGATGGAGTTGGCAAGCAAAGTCGGAGACGCAGTAAGCAAAGCGCTGAACAGCAACAAAGTGTTGAATGTAGTGTTAATGAGTGCATTTGGATTGCTATGTATGAGATCAGTGCAGCAACAGAAGAATATGGAAGTTCTTGAAGCAGAAAAGGACTCTTTGCTCAAATCTAATAAAGCTATGAAGAAGGATATGTGGGATTGGAAGCAGCAGCTTTTTGCTGAAGCTGAGTTACCCAATCCACTTATTCCACTCTCTAAGATTAAAGCCATTTATGGAGACGTTCAAACCACCACATCGACTTCTGGTATGACTTTTTTCCTGTTTCTTTCGGAATCATAGCATTTGGGTTCTCTGGGAATTGCAGAAATTAGCTTTACTGCAAATGATTTTGTGGGTTTGGCTTGTTTGGATTTGGGTATCAATGATTTAATCTGTACTTTGCTCTATCAAAAATGGTCACTAATTAGAGGAATAGGGCTGAAAGAAATTTAAGGCGGTTTGGGTTTAGTCTGATGTTAGGGTTTAGTTTAGTCTGATGTTAGGGTTTAGGGTTTTACTTCCCATAAGTTTGCTGGGTCAACTTGTTAGATAAATTATGATTACAAATTTGAGGGATTGAGATTTGGTTGGTTACTGGAAATAAGAACTTGATGGGGTTTCCATTGTAAGTGTCCCGGTTTTGCTGCTTCAAAGAGTTAAGATTTCTGTATTAGATCAGGTCTGATACAAGTATTCATTTGGTTTTGTGGCTGTTATTATATTCAACGAAATTTTACGTGGACAGGTGGAACTTAGAGGTTTATCCAAGATATAGCAAGGTCTAGACTTGAGCTAGTTACTAAAAGGATTATAAATATAGCAGCACTTACCAAGGATAAGTTCTTTTAGAAATCTCAGGTGGATGAACCCTAGTTTGCTTTATAGAAATGTGATTACTTGAAATTGTATGGGTGCAAGAGCTGATGAAGCAAGCGCTCACCTGGTGTCGTAGCCCCTATTGATATAGTCTTTTGCTACAAACAGTCAAAGCTGTATGATGGTGGAATGGAATTTCATAGAAGTAAAAACCAGATGCATTTATAAGTGTATCATTTCTACATGTATAGATGAGTGGGTGTTATTTGTAGAAAATCATTTCCTCTTGAAAGGTTTTCTACTTTTGGTATACTTGTCGTATATGGGCAAAGCTTTTACCCTTTTCTAATGAAATTGATTAGTTCAACAAAAAATTAAAATTTAGTGTATCATTTCTTTATAACTATATTAGACTGTTAGTGGGTGAATGTTGTTCATTCCATTAATTGGATCTTTCGCCTGCTCTTGCAGCATTATCCATGTCCTTCCTTATCATCGTTCATCATATGCCACTTTTGGTGTTCCTTTGCATTTATTGAAGTAAATCTCTCTGGACTATCATTTATTCAAGAATCAAGATGTTGGGAAGCAAAATTCTTCAAGCTTTATGATAAAATAGTAAACACACCATTCGTGTAACTAATGAAATGATAAATTCAAGTAATGTTTCTGCAAAAATTGGTTAAATTACCAAATAAAGGGATTCTGCTATTAGAAGTCGTATATATGACGTATTAGAAAAGATAATCAAAGTACGAAATTTTGTAGTATTACCTCTGCTTAATGTTACCATTTTTGAAATAATAAAAACCCACTTAACTTATAATGGTTATCTTTCTATTATTTTATACTGTTTAATTTTTGCTTCTCTAGAATCGGACCATTGAGAATCTTCCAAAATTGCAAAACCTTGATAATCTTTTCCTCTCCCTCCTTTCTATTCTCCTTCACATATTACAATTCTTTTAGACAGTTTTTGGTGATCATCCACTCCGCTGATTAAGCCTTTCTTCATCAATAGAGAAATCATGTCATTGTACACCAAATTATGTTTCTAGCTACGGACAATCATGGAGCATTAGCAATAGGTGGACGATAAGTCAAACAGGGAGTCTCTTGCCTTTTCGATATTTTAACAGACACAAGATATTTGAGAATTCTGACTCAACAAGAAAAAACAAGAAGAATTTTCAGAGCACACAAGATTATAGCCTAGTAGTATATGAAGTGGGTGGAAACCTTGGGAGCAGGGTTCAAGTTCCAGCAATGACAAAAATCAACTTGTTGGCAGATTTATTCTATACTTGTGCGCTGGTGGGAATCATGTACCCTGTGGTAGTAAAGCTGTAGAATAATTGGTCCAAACACCACCATTATAAAGAAAAAGAGAAAAACAAGATTCATGATGGGCCTAGATTCCTCATTTGACATTAACACCAGAAAGGTAGACATTGCCGATAAATATGGAGATTCATTGCGAAGAGTCCAAATGCCCTGCTAGAAAATGCTCAATAGTCTACAAAGCCAGTCTTTTAAAGAAACCTCTCCTAACAGAAAATGCAAGTGTCATTAATGAAAAATTGTGATAGATGAGAGTTGTACCATCCTTAGGATAAAGTTCCTCAAAAGATGTCTAGTAGGAACATCCTAACATGTTAACACATGCGCTTAATGGAGTGGTTGACTCCAGGAGGTAGGGGAAGTTGGAAATGTTGAGCATATTAGACTTCGACAGCTCATATGATCATGTGAATTGGGAGTTCTTGGATTTCATAACGCTGTAGACAGGATGTGGATTAAGTTCTCCCTTTCAAGGACCAGATTCTCAGTCCTAGTGAATGGTAGACTTTTGGGAAAAAAGAAAAAGTTGTGAAGATCTTCTCAATATTTTATTGCTGCAATGGTTTATAAATTCATAGCTTATTTGCAAAATGTAATAAAGTACCACATGAAATTTTTTGATGAAGTAATAATAGATTTCATTACTGGCATCAAGAAGATGCAAAAACATACAGAAAACCTTTGTAGCTGCATTACATAAAGAACTATGCTAGTGCCAGGGAGCTAACAAAGTTCAAAAAGGTTTCAGATAATAGATTTCATTACTGGCATCAAGAAGATGCAAAAACTTACAGAAAACCTTCGTAGCTGCATTATATAAAGAACTATGCTAGTGCCAGGGAGCTAACAAAGTTCAAAAAGGTTTCAGGGTAATCTACCAGAGAAGTAGTTTTCCACATAAATAGAAACATCAGCCATTGGGCCTTGATGTAATAATTTGGAGTTGACGAACCATCAAAACATCTTTCTGTTCCTCTTTGTCCACATACTTGCAGGTATCATTTCCAGATTTCCTTGATGGCCTTATCAACTTTCCAACTACTCCAACCTTCATTGGCCTCTTAACTGATCTGTGGGTTGCGCAGCTGAGACCAAAAATAGAGTAGAACAAGCACCATATGTGACTAGCAATTTTGCAGTGGAGGAATAAGTGACTGTTGGTTTCTATCTCCTGTTGACACATGTAGCATCCGTTGACTATTTGGTCGCTCCTTTTCTCGAGATTGTCTTGGGTGAGGCATGCTTTATAGTGTCCAGCAGAAACATTTAATTTTTTTGGGCAGCTTAGACTTCCACGGCCAGTAGTTAATCAAATTATTTGTAGCATGAGTTTGCATAACCCGCTTTACCTGAGTACCTGCCATCATTTGCACTGCCCCATCATAACTTATTTGCTGCCTGCAAATTCAATCTGTATCCTTCCAGCCTGGAGATTCCTTTTGGAAAGAAGTTGCTGGTTTTGCCTTCTTTATTCTGAGAGATATGGAGTTTGGCTCACTAGAATTTGAAAAATGTTGTGGAATTCATCCTTGAGGATTGTGTTGTTTAACCAATATCTTTCCTGAATGTGGTGTGTAGACCATTGCCTGGTATTAATTGTGTTCTCTGGAAAGAGTTCCTCCTTAAGCTTGCTATACTCAAATATTTTGTACATAAATTCTTAGCTGAAGGTGTAACATTTATCAATGTAAAACCAGCCTATCACTTTATGAGATCCCGATCCTGCGAGTTTCAAACTGTGGGGAAGGGTAGAGGGACAAGCACATTGTCCACCTAGTTCCATACCATGCATCGTTGACCCTTGGGATTTCTTGGTTATAAGAAAAGAACCTTCTGTTCTTTTTGTTTTCTCGAACTCGGTTTAGTTCTTTTTAGATTTAAATCTTGTGAGTCTGGTGATAGCAAAATTCTTGTAGGCTGTAGCCACTTCTAAATATCTCCTCTTTAAGAGTTTGAGATTTCAAAACTATATTTAGTTCTATCTCTCTTTTATGTATTTTAGGAGATCATGTGCTAACATTTCTATATGATAAATGAAGGACTATGCATTGTACGTTGAATTTTGCAGTAAAAGAATAGTTGGATTTGTGCCACAAATTTGAGCAAGCCAAGATAATCTATGAGTAAATATTTGATTGATGCAAGTTTCTCTTACAAGGCAATCTTAGCAGAAAGACCCCCATTAGTGGCCTCAGTCGAAATGATTAAGAGGATGTGGAAGTTCTCTTTTTCTCTTTGTCTAACAATGACTGGTTGATTGAGAAATCCTGTATAGTGTGTTTTTCTTGGGGTATACCTTCCCTGGGTAAGAAGAGCTAATGATCTCGCTAATACAACAGAGGCAAAAGTTAGATAGAATTTGCATAGAACTTCTCTGAGAGAGAAGAAAAAGTTGTGAACATCTCCCCGATATTGATTCCTGGAGGGTTTTAGCTTCTGACCATCACAATTATTATGTTAGAGACCAAGTATAAACTTGGGCTGAATTGCTTAACTTGTATTTACAGGAAGTAATACATAAAGTTTTCTGTCAATAGCAAAGTTATTCTTCACATAGGATATTTTGGGTAGGAAAAAAAGGGAAAATGGGAGAATAACACACCAGAAAAGTCAACTCAAAGATGGCTTCTGCCTTCTGAGGTAGAATTGGTGGACTGAGACGTCGATGCTAGTGATGGCACTTGAAAGGCTTTTAACGCTGTTTTTTTAAGAAGCAGAATAAAAGTTTGACCTTAAGGGCATCAGATGCTAGTGGCCCTTTCAGGAAGGTGGTGAACACTGAACAAACCCTTAACCTTGTTTTTGCCACAGATCTACCTCAAGTCATTTCTTTTTCTTCTTGAGCTCCTTTTCCTCTGGTGGATGTCAAATAACAACAACTGGCATATTGTGATTGAGTATTGACAATAAAAACCATACAACTTTGAACAGGACTTCATCTGACACAATCTTTTGTAACTGCCCGGAATTAACTTCATATTGTTGCTAATTGTTAAAAGCCTTTTGTTGCTGATATATATATAGACGAGTTCTTAATATGAACTTGGTAATGAACCAAAATCGAGTTCTCATTTGCGGTCTTTGTTATTTTCAGACCAAGAATAGGGAAGAGAAAATTCAGTGTCATCCCGTGAATTAGTGAATTAGGCAGGATCTTTTTTTATTTAGAATAAGAAGCAGTGGATCAATTGCCCCTTGTGCTTTGGTCTAGTGGTAAGATTGCAGCTTGTCATGTGTTATTGGCCCTCGGATTTCTCGGTTATGGAAAAAAAGTGGTGTGTCAATTTTCGAAAATCTTATTGTAAATGTGAAATACTTATAGGATCCTTGAATAACTGAATTTTTCATTGTGGAAATGACTTAATTATTCAATATCTTGTGTTTCATAATCACTGAAGGCAATATAATCCACAAACACTCATCTGCATGCGCGCGCGCACACACTTTGTATAAGTATTATGGAGGGAAGTTGCTACTTACATTGCTTATCATCAAAAACATACAGGTGGAGATGCTCATAACGGAGATGGAAAATCACCTGCAGGAGTATTTGTTATCTGAAAGCCATTGTTGTAGCTTGTTCATGACGAAGCAAGTTGTTTTCTGGCAAAATAACAAGCGGCCACTCAGATCTGTGAAATATCATGCTTCAGTTAGTAGAATGGGAAGCTTGGGAAAGTGGTGTAATTCTGAGTTTTCTCTTGGAACTTAGTGATTTACAGTTGTTTTTTCCCTTCTCCTCTCTCATGTAGTCCGTTAGGAGGTCGAGATCCAAGTTTAATTTGTGGTGACACTGCACCACTTATCTACTTTTGTTGCTGGGACTATGCCATGAGCTGAGTTTCACTATCTATCAACCAAATATTTATGAGTTCATGCATTTGGATGTTTGATTGATTCCACTTCAGTTTAGGCATGGGTGTTCTCAGCAAGATAACAATGTAACCAGCTTTTCTTAGTCACTGTGAAGATATGATATTTTTTATAACTTATTTAGTGATCATGCAGCTTACCTCAACTTATTTGGCACTGAGGTTTGATAGTTGTTGTGATCAAATTTGTTACCTAAAGGTGGCTATACAAACAAGTGAAAAATTACCTAAGTAGACATAGCTACAATATTTACAACATACAAGTGTAACTATTATACTTTAAAAATACCATCAAATAATCTTTTCAATGAAATGAGGTTATGTTAACCTGTTGTAAATACCTATCAAATGACATCCTTATATGCAGGAACTAGAACAAAAATTTGAGTAAATAAAGCACTGATAAGGGGAGAAGTGAGGGGTCGAATAATCTATCTTCTGCAAAATTGATGAAACCTCTTCATCTGTGATTTTAAAGGGGTTATCTTTGGTCTTGTTCTTTCTCATGTATTAGAGGAACAGATTCCATCTTGTTCTCTGGCGTACGAGGAGACTCTCGAGCATGTTGTGATAGGATGTGCCTCACATAACCATAAAATGTACACCCAACAAGCGTCACTCCACATCCCAGGGCATTCATAGCTGAGATCGGATTTTGGAATATCATCCATGAAAATGTAACAGCCACGGCAACCTGTTAAAAATGGTCCGGACCAAAGGCAACGTAAGTAGCAGGATCTTGTATTTGGTATGATTTAAAACATGAAACAAGACTGCTCGCTCTGAAACCTGAAGAGTGAAAGTGCATGTCGGTGGGGGAAAAAGGAGAGGAACTCACCTTAAGGTTTCCAGCAACATTGAAAGTGACAGCAGTCGTGGAGTGGATAACATAGAAGATAGAGAAGTTAAGGCAGAAAGCTAGCACTCCGGAGAGAAAAATAAGAAGCATGGATGGAACGACTGAAGGGAAAGTGTATAACCATTCTACAACCCCAGCTCCTTCAAAGAGTAAAGACGGCAGAGCCAGTATCATAGTTGCATAGGGAGCCATGTAGTATACTGTGTTTATACTGGAGAACAATAATAAACCAACATTAGTTACGACACATATACTAGCAGCAGCACTGAAAGCCTGTCACTCCATTGACGTTTGGTCACCTGATTTGTTATCTATAGAAGTTTTTGTTACATCTCAAGCAATACCTTTTGATTGGGACGACTACAAGGAGGGGGAGGAAGAGGTAGGTACTAACCTGTCAAATTTGTACCCATGCAACAACGACTCTGCTAGAATAGTTTTTGTAGAAGTAGCAAGGCAACCAAACAAAGCAGCGCAAAATCCTAAAGTGTTGAAACTGAGCTCAGTAATAGAAGTAAGAAGAATTCCTCCAACAATGGGAATCAAGGAAGTCCAGATCCTCCATTCAAAGCTCTTCCTCCAAACTAGCCACTGCAAAATCACTGTTCAAACATACGCAAAAAAATAAGCTAAGCAGTGATTAGGTAGAGGCCTCAGAAGGGCTTTGTGGCTCAAGCTTTACCTGTTGTAGCAGGAGTAAATGACTTTACGGTCTGCATAAAAGAGACAGGAATATATCGCAAACTTACATTCCCCAAGACTATGTTGATACAAAACACAAATGACATCGGAAAAATTCTTCTCCACTGATCTGTGGGTTCGACCACGATGAGTGGTTTAAGTTTCAGCACTTTAATTACCAGGTATGCACCAATAGCTGAGCATATGAAGTGCACGCAAGATACTGTCAAAGGAAATTTAAACACCAATTTCTGCAAAGATGAGTAGAGTACACAATCATAAGCAACGATACTGCACGAAAGCATTACACATCTCCTAAAACTGGGGTCGGAATTTGTAGAAAGGTAATGGTGGAAGAACAGTGACACTGGTGTACAAATTGAGGTCCGTTATCATTTTAGAGGCGTCGTGATTTAACTCATAGAGGAAGCCTGAAGAGAGTGAAGGTTCAAGCTAATGTTGCTCGGACTCTTCAGAAACGTGAACGGGTACGTGTGGGACCCTCTAAGAGCCAAGAGTCGCCAATGAAGCATTGGACCTTCTCAGAGGCGCAACTAGGTGGGGGTTCATGGGTTCGAACGAACCCACTAGCTTATTTGTAGACCCTATAATATTGGAAAGGGAAAATACACAAGTATCCCGTAGACTATAACCGAAATCTCAGAGACATACATTAACTAAACTAAGCTCCTATTACCCCCAAACTTATTTTTTTGGTAATTTTGTGCACCTTTTTGGTTTATGTAGTATCCAAATATCTTTCACGCGGCTCAATTGCGTGGAGTCACGGAATGTGCCACGTAAGACAAAATGTGCACAAATTTTTTTATAAAAAATAATTTCAGGATAATAGTATCTTAGTTTAGTTAAGTTGTATCTCTGGAATTTCTGTCACAGCCTACGGGATAGTTGTTCATTTTCCCTATTAGAAAATTAAATAACAATATGTATATTATCATGTGAAATTGATTTGAAACCCCAAAACTCATAATCTTGGTTCCGCCTCTGGCCATAACATAGAAGAACCCAGGTGGCAAAATCAAATCTTCTAACAAATTTCTACTTTAATGTGGCAACATTTTATTAGTTATGACGACATAAAAGAAAAGGTAACAAACGAACAATACAAAAACTAAAGATACAAAACATGTAATGAAGCACAATTTGAGATCGCAAATTAAAATCATAATGTTGTTAAAAAAAGGATACCTGAAAGATCCATTTGTTCATGATAATAACAGCAACATTGAAACCCCACCATTGAAGAATAGCAAAAATGGATCTAACAACACTCCATTGGCACAATACATTCTCCTCCATTTTTCTCTAACTATAGGCACGCCTGTAGGGCCAAATTGGGCTAAATTCGAGGTGGGTTAGAATCAAATGAGTCATCTATGAAGAACCAGAAAAGAAAATGGAAAAGAGTGAAGGAGAAAAGAAGAATTGTGTAGGGTCAATCTGTTTTCTTAGGAAATGGAAGATATAAGGACATGACACGTCTTCCTATGTTTCATCAAGTGTAGCATATATACATAATATATATATATATATACTTCCTCCGTTTCGTAAAGTGATTTGACACGAAATTTATAAATTTAAAAAAAGACTTTTGAATCTTGTGGTTTTAAATTAAATTTAGGTTGAATATATAAAATTGTTCTTTGATCTTATGATCTTAAATATGTCACATGAAATAGCTGAAATTAAAATATTACCAAAACAAGAAATAAATTATTTTTTAAAAATAAAATAGGGCAAGTATTTGAGATCATGCCACGTGTCTTTCCGTTTAACCAAAGGGTATATGTGATCAAAAATTATGACAGTAAGGGTATTTATGATCCAAAAGTATAACGAAGGATAAAAACGTACCATTTTTAAAAATTCGGGGATATATTTGACCTTTTTTCCTTATGTTTATATTGATTCAAAACGTCCTTGCGATTAATACTTTGTTTAAAATGTCCTTAAACTATGCAAAAGGAACAAAATAATCCCTATTTGTAGTTTGGTTTAAAAATATCCTTACCGTCAATATTTTGGTCCAAAAATACTTTTATTATTATTTAATGGGTAAAAAAATACTCATTTTCCAAATAAATATATTATTATCTTCTTTTCAACACATTCTTTTCTAATATTGTTTTTTTAATTAGAAAATGTTTATCTTACTTTAACTCAGGAAAAAATAAAAAATGAAAAATATCTCTTACTTTGTTATTATTATTTTCTTATCGTTATATAAATATATATAAGGGAACATGAAATTATTCTATTTTAATTGATAAAATGAGATTAAGAAGAAAATAATTTCCTACATTCTAATTCAAAAACAGTAATAATGTTATTTAATAATATTTTAATTAAAAAGAAAATATATTTTAAAAGAAAAAATGTATATATTTATTCGTAAAAAGACATTTTTGACCGATTTTATAACTATAGAGGCATTTTTAGATAAAATATTAAAAATATTAAAACAATAAATAAAAGACATTTATTTCTTAATTTAAGGATATTTTAAATCATTTTCCTTGTAACGAGGGAGCTTATTGTGAAATAGTTTGTATAGATATAACGTGCATTGTCATATGTAGGAATACATAAAAAAGTTTGAAGGCTTTATTTATAAAAGTATTCTAGGTATTCTTTTATTTTATTTAAAACA
Source organism: Solanum lycopersicum (assembly GCF_036512215.1). NCBI lineage: Eukaryota > Viridiplantae > Streptophyta > Magnoliopsida > Solanales > Solanaceae > Solanum > Solanum lycopersicum. The sequence continues at coordinate 6,314,598 of NC_090810.1, read as the reverse complement.
AATTTAAATTTTAAGTTTTATTTTAAATATAAGATAATATATTTATTCATGAATAAGATGGCTATTCAAAATATAGTAAAATCTCACTAAATTAATACACTATTAATTGATAATTTCTTTAAGATAATATTTTTCGTTTTCAACTTAGGTTAGTAAAAAAAATCACCTATAATCTTTAGACTATATTATAAATATATGGTGTCATTAATATTACAAATTAATAATTATAAAAAGTACAAATATATCTAAGACAATTTAGTAAAATATGAAATTCTATTGTGTTCTGCTTTTTGTTATAATTTAAATATGGTTGAAACTTATCTCTAACTTTTCTTATTGTATCGGAAATTTTGGCATTGTCTTTTTAAATTGCACGATAAAATTATGAAGATTTCTAAATGCGATAAGTGTTTCCTTGCGTAACTGATTTCAAAAGTATTGTTTCATTTTCAACTTTATCATCGACATTATTTTTTTCAATAATATCCACAATTTGGTTTAAGCTATGAACTTATGGAGATGTATCACTTTCACTAGGGTTGTGCATCGGTCGGTTCAGTTTATCGATTCAGCTTTTAAATATGTTAAATCAATAAGATACTTTATCGGTTTTCAGTTCTGATCCTTATCGATTCGTCTTTCGATTTAACCAATAAGAAAATACGTATAAAACAAATATATGACTTCTATAAATTTGATGCAGAAACACAATAATATAACTTTACAAATACTTATAAAATAGAATCAATAATAACAAACATGAAAAGAACTATACAAGCGTAACACAAAGATAAATTAAGAGGAATTTGATTCTTATTTTAAATTTTAACATTTTTTATAATGTGAAATTGTGAACTAAAAATCATTTTGAAATGTGAACCGAAGACTAACAGAAAAATATATTAACTCTATAAATCATTAGGTCTTTGATCCTGGTTTATTAGGAAAAAAATCTTCAAATACATTGTGATATGTTTTTTTTTTCTTTTTAATCCAAAGAGAAAATAATTTTTTTTTTCAATAACCTTAATTAGCATTTAATAATAACTGTGTTCAATATCATAAATAACCTTAATTTTTTCTTTTCTTTCATATATAAAGAAAAAAACAAAAATAAATCTGTAAAATCTGGCCATCTAGAAATTTGAATTTGTCTGACATTTCCCACTAACGGTCGTAATATGAGCATCGATTCATGGATTTTTTTTTTACTCGCTTCATTTCATATTAATTGATCACTTTTCATTTTATATAACAATTAAGAATAGATATATGTCTACTTTTCACAATGGATATTTTTGATATTTAATATTTTAAGAATATTTAATAAAATCACTCAATAAACTTACCTCTTTAATAGACAATAACAGACATGTTCACAATTAGTTTTGATAGAAGAATAATTTTATTATATTATTTTTTGATATAATAAACATAATATCTAGAAAAATAACTATAATTAATAAATAAAGATAAATTTAAAATTAAATTTAAAATTATCTATTAATTTTGTAAAGTAAATAAATATAGTTGAATAATATAAAATAGTATAATAAACAATTATTATTAGACCGAGTAAATAATAAATAAAATCAGTTCATTAAGCTTAATTACCTTTGCATCCGTCGAAAACATGCATCTTTTAGGTACTCTTTTGGTTTAACCTATTTTTTCAATTTCAATTTATTTATATAATTTTTATTTAGCCTGATATTTAAAAAAAAACAATTTAAATTTTGTTTTTCTAAAATGTATATTAAAGATGGATAGAATATAGCAAAATATTTTTTTAATATATTTCAATTTAAGTTATTTTGTGATTTAAAAACCTAAAAATATTGCATGGAAACATATGTTATTGAAAATAATAATATATACCATGATATTTTGAGTGCTTTTAAATAATTTTATAGTATTTAAGTAAAATAAATTTATCAATCAAAGATCATTTTAAAGGTTTGTGTGAATTGATTTATTTTAAGTACTTTTAAGCTAAAAGTAATTTTAAAGCATTTTAAAAGTGTTTGAGTAAATATTTAAAAAGTGGTTATAAACAGTTAGTTTAAGTTGTAAATTAAATATTAATTTTTAAATTAAAATCCAAAAGCCAATTTAAATAATTTTTAAATACAAACATTAGTTTAAGTTGTAAATTAGATATTAATTTTTAAATTAAAATCCAAAAGCCAATTTAAATAATTTTTAAATACAAACATGCTTAAACATAGTAAGGAGTCATTTGATAGAGTGTATTAGTATTATTTGAATTAATTATACAAATTATTAATGCATTATTCGATTTTGTGTAATAAAAAATACTTGCATTGCATAAAAAATGTTTACTTAAAAAAAAACCATTCACAATTGTTTCGGAAAAATGTAAAAGAGATTTTGAGGAGCAATGAAATAAATACATATATTAAAATCTCTTGTATTGCTAACACCTAAAAACCTATGGTATTAGCATTACACACACAAATACAAAATGGTATATAACAAATGTAACCCTTAAGTACATAGTTTGTTGCATCAGATTTGTCTAGTACAGGTTGCATTTCTTACGTGATTTGCGAATCATAACATATGAGAAAGAATTTTACCCTATATGCAATCAAACGCTAACAATTGCAGGTTTCCCTCATCATGAATAAATAAAATTAAATCAAATTACATTGCATGAAAAAAAATATCTATTGCATCCAAGCACAACGTAGCCAAGAAGGTCCAAGATGTTTTACCGAATGAGACGAGCATCAATCTTCGTTTATACAGGGCTTGATCGACTCTTTGTAGGAGCCTTCCTTTATCAAGGGGCGCAACGGGCTTCTTTTCATTTACCTTTAAATAATTAGAGCCTCTTCTTTATTAGTTATTTCAGTTAGTTCCTTTTCGATTAGCTACATAGGGTGAACCAAACAGATGCGATCTCAAACATAAGAATACAAATTTTTCAAGAGACAGAATACCTAAGAGAGATGGTAAACTTTTCTCTATAAATTGTCTTTGCACGAGCTTTTGAAAGCCCCCAAAATAGACTCCAACTCTATGTGCAAAACATCGTGTCATTTTAAATCAAACAAGTAAGAAAATCATAATCTTCGTGAGCAGACATGTGAATCTAACTTTCAATCAGCATTACAAAATAAGATATTACTACTACAAAAAGTTAATACATGTGTTATTTTTGCTAATACACTCTATCAAATTAGTCTCGAGAGTAGGGTAGAGTGATAAGTACCCAAACACAGAAGGGCAAAATAGTCAAAAACAAGAAAATGTAAAGAAAACCCAAACACCAAGATTCTGATTTAATGTCTGTCTTGATGAACCCGCACACACTTTATACTACACCTTTGTCTCCTCCATTGGCTTTTTCCATATTCCACTCTTCAATTTGCCTCCTTTCTTTCAAATAATACAACTATACTTTCCTTTCTTCTCTTACTTAACCCCCACCCCACCCCACCCCCTACCCCTCATCACTGTCACTCCGTACCCCTCCCCCACCATTTTCAAGAAAACCCCTTTACTCTTTCAAACCCCAAATCTCCCATTTTGCTCTCTCCACTTGCAGAGACAAGAATTCATTTTTTTTTGTGTGTTTCTGCAACTTCTTGCTGTAGAACCAAGAATTGAGCTTAAAGGGCAAAAGGGTATCTGAGAAAAATGCTACCTTTCTTGTTCCTCTTGTTGAGCTTTAGTTTCATCGATCCCACAACTTCAAAATCTACTATTGAGCCATGTTCCAACTCTGATACTTGTTCTTCCCTTCTTGGCTACTCTCTTTATACTGACCTTAAGGTTTCTGAAGTGGCTTCACTCTTTCAAACAGACCCAATATCTCTTCTTACTACTAATGCTATTGATATCTCATATCCAGATGTTGAAAACCACATACTTCCAGCTAAACTGTTCCTTAAGGTTCCTGTTACTTGTTCTTGTGTTGATGGGATCTTTAAGTCTGCTTTTGTTCATTACAAGACTAGGCCTTCTGATACTCTGTCTTTGATTGCTGACATAATATATGGGGGTCTTGTTTCTGCTGACCAGATCAAGGAAGGAAACCCCAATGCTGTTGGTCCTGACCCTTCAGTGTTAAATGTTGGGACTAATCTTTGGATTCCTCTTCCTTGCACTTGCTTTAATGGGACTGACAATAATCTTCCTGCTATTTATATGTCATATGTTGTTAGAGCTGTTGATACTCTTGCAGGGATTGCTGCTAGGTACTCTACCACTCTTACTGACCTTATGAATGTTAATGCTTTGGGAGGTCCTTCTATTAAGGAGGGTGACATTCTTTCCATTCCTTTGTCTGGTGAGCAAAATGCAACCCACTTTTTTTCTTTGTTTTTATGGCTTCTTTATTGTGTTTTGCGTGTGATTATGGTATGCAGGTGTCAAAGTGTTTGATTTTCCATCTGTATTACTCCCTCCCCTCCATTTCAATTTATTCTCTTGTTTCCTAAACATGTCCAAGTTAGACGTTAGAATTAAAGAACGACCAAAAAAGGAAAAAAAAAACATTTTTCAAAACAGAATGAAAAGGTAACTAAGGCAAACTTAATGGAATGGAGGGAGTATTCAACTCTAGCCTTATAAATATTGTATGTGTAGAGTTGTGTATGCAAACATTATCGCTATCTTGTATACCATATGTGTGTCTGTGCTTGATGGGTAGAACACATATCATAAAGTATGTGTATCTACATTTAATGTAGCTTCTTGGTACTCAGCTTTGAGGGGCCAAGTTGTCTAAGGAGGCATGCTTGCCATGCTATGGGTGAATATGTTCATTCTAGGTTTGCGGGTGTTATACATATGAAAGTAGGTTCCATGTAACATTGTAATGCATGTATAGTATGTAATTTGAACTAATGAAGATTTCATGTCCAGCATAAGAACCCTTCTTTGTGTCTACCGTTTTCCTCTTCTGTAATCTAATAAAGCAAGCAGTAGTGAGCAAGCTAGGATTATTTAGACAATGTTTATTACTGAAGTTACTTTTAATAGTTGATGTTATGCTTAGGTTCATGAAGCAAATGTTGAGTATAAGTTTGATATGTTTTTGAGTGATTTTTTATTTCCTCTTGAATGAAAATGCATCTCTTTGATATTCTTGATGAGAATTGCTTACGATGACCCAGTATGATTATACTTCGTAACTGTATGCATCAGATTATGAAGTCAAAAGCTGAGTCACTTATAACGATTTTTTTCTTTTTCTTGTCACTAGATGTATGTGTCTGTGAAATGCTTGAAGTTATTGAAAAGAGATGTTACTGTAGCATATCAAGAATTTTTTAACACTTGTAAGGTCACTAAGAGAACAGAACACGAATCCTTATTCGTAGATTGAATATTGCATTTCTCAGTTCAGTAATAACATCGTTTCTGGCTAAATCAGAAACAGATACTCGCTCCATTTCTTGTATTTTGGAAGTATTTCTTTGTCTAAGTTTTCATTGTTTCATGTTCTTTATTCTTCTTGCGGTTGTAATTCATCTAGTAGAAACTGCTTTATTGGAGATTTCATAAAAATGGCTCTGTCGTAGTATTTCGTTGTTGGATATCGAGTGTTTATAAACAAAGGTACAACTTTAATTATATTTAACTTAGCACAAGCATTGCAGTAAAGCTACTTAATTTCATTGATGATAGATGTTTGGTAATGATAGATGCTTTTTCTTCTCACTGCAGCTTGTACGTCTAGCTTCCCAAGATCTGCCTCGGATTATGGCTTATCTGTTGCGAATGGGAGCTATTCTATTACAGCTAGCCACTGTGTGCAATGCAGTTGTGGACCAGGGGGTCGGAAGTAAGTCAGCAGATTATATGCTTTCAATTTCATTTGCAGTTATCCTGGTCTGTCGAAAGTTCTGATCGTGATATTGCTGGTTGTTTTGCAGTTTGTACTGCATGCCAGCTTCTTTAGCAGTTTCTTGCTCAAGCATGCAGTGCAAGAACAGCAATCTCATGCTCGGAAATGTTACCATACAACAGACTGGTGGTGGTTGCAATGTGACTTCTTGCAATTACGGTGGCCTTGTTAATGGAACCATCATCACTACGTGAGCATTATTGTTCAATTTTCTGCCCTCAGTGTATTGTATGTAGTCTCTGATTTCTGTTTGCTTATTTGACGCTTTGTATGTCCCTTGTGCTGGATGCAGATTATCCACATCGCTTCAACCTCGATGCCCTGGTAAACATTCAATCGATCTTCCTTTTCATTTGGTTGCAATGTCACTTCTTGCAATGTAATGTTTTCTTGAATCAAATATTTTTCAGGACCTCAACAATTTCCTCCACTTGTTGCCCCACCTACATCACTAGGCCCCGACTTGATGTTTGCTCCTGCCCCTTCACCTTCTGAATCTGGTGGTGCTCCGATGTACCGTCCACATACTTCTATAGTCCCTGCATCTGGCTCAATCATAGCATTTCCACCTTCAGGTGGACCAAGTGGAAGTACATCTTCCGCTTGCTCGTTGAACCCTTTCGTTAGTCTTCTTATGGCAGTTTTCTTGTGTTTGTTTATGAAATACGCGATCGCGCTTCCTTTATAAGGATCCTTATGAGTTGTGGAATTTTTTCCCCTTGTTAGAAAGAGGATGTGTTTCTTTTCTTCCTTCAAGTGTAATTTTCACTTGAAGATTGTAGTGATTGCTCCAAAATTCTGACTTAATTTTGTGATTTTTATATTTTTTTTAGTGAATTTTGAACAGTGATATCTGTTTTTGCATAGTCTATTCTTACATTTCTCACAATGCCTTCTTCCGTTGCGGCGACAATATTTTTGAAGAGTCCGACAAACAAGCACGGTAAGTAAAATAAAACACATATATATAACTATTGCCTTCATTATTTTTGTATATATTGTTGCATAATATAGCGCATAACTGATTTTCTGAGATAAGTTTGAAATTTAAATTTACGTCCTTTTTCGTAAAATTTAAAAAAAGCAAAGGCAAACACATGGAGTATGTGTAAATGTTTAACACTCAAATTGATTGAACGTGAAGATAGTGACAAGGATCCTTACAACGATGCGCTAAATTAAATTCCACTACCTGTCGTTTTCACTAGGCCAACGTGAAAATCGACTCCGATAAATCAAATTCAAAATTTTAAATTTAATTAATCGAGTTTAGAATCTTTATTCATATTTATATAACTCTAAGCTTATTCATAATTAAATATTTTATGTTATTAATTATTTTGATTTGCATCCTACTAACACCAAAGGCAGACTTATAATCACATTCCATGTGCAAAGAGACTCGAGATAATCTAACTCAATTACACACAATGATACTTTATAAATATTTAAATTATAAATTATACCGCAATAACATGTATATCGTATACAAGTGATTTAATTGATCTTAAAACGATAACCTTTTCATGATAAAAACACACACATTTCAATTAACAGATCAAGCTAGATACTTCAATTTACTGTAACTTCAACAAGAAAGAGAAAAGCTATCCCTTTTAATTTAATTTCTTTCTTTGTCCTTCAATTAAAACAAATAAAACCTAAATTGAGTATTATTAAAAAAACACAATAAGGGGTATTTGTGACATTTCCACTTCTTCTCTTTTTTACTTCTCGATAATATAAAAATAAAATTAAATAACCCACTTTTATGTTTCTTGGGCGGGAATTAAGTATTAAACTATAAATTTCAAAACAAACAAATAAATAAATAATTCTTTAGTTTTAATTTAAAAATGTCCATTTCACCCTTTATAAAGTATCATAACCCTGCAAATATTTAGTATTTACTTATTTTATACGTAAGTATCGCAAATATTTCTTGATTTCTTAAATTCTATGTCAAGTCAAACTAATTTATATAAAATAAAATGAGAAATGAAATCAGGAAAAAAAAACAAAAGGAAAAGGGAAAAGACAGATATACAGATACCATTCGTCATATTTTAAGGACATTAGTGCCTTTACCATTCAAAAATTAAAGTATATATATACCCTTTATACTAACAGGCATACACATGTCATAATTTTATCTATCGATTCTGTATCAGATCATGGATAAGGTCGCGCCACCCTATTTAGTCTTTCGTTAGAATAAAGAGTATATACGCTCTAATTTTAAGACGAAAAATATGTCAATATCCCTAAGTATAACAAAAATATCTACATATAATTTACGATAATTTAAAGATATATTTATCTTTTTGACAAATTTAAAAAAAAAACCAGAAGAGCATTAAGAAAGTTGAAAAAAGTGATCCAAAAAGTCTCATTCTTCCTTTGTTCTATTTCAGCATATCACATGCGCTCCTCTTCTGGGTCCCGCATTAGCTATTTCAAAAATCTCCCCAAAAAACAGCATATATTAAAAAAAGATTATATTTTTATGAGAAATTTGAATGAATAGAGGCTTCTTGCTTGTGGTTTTTGGATATAATTGAGTAGTTAGTACTTGTTCTCTGACAATTCACAGCACAGATCTTTGACTGTCTGAATTTGTTTATTGCTTCATCAATCTGAAATCTTGAAACCCCAATTCATCTGTTATGGCTTCTTTACAGTAATGTATGTTGATTTCTTGTTTTCTCTTTGCATTTTGGGTTGAAACAGTAGAGTCATATAATCTATTCATATTTAATCTTGGAGACAATAAACTGAAAATGGGCCAGCAATGGATCTGTTAAAAAATATTCCTTTGTCCATTTTTGGCTTGGTGTTTTGAGGTAAGGTCATTTTCTATTGCAAAGGAAATGTCACTTTGGTTTGCCACTAGAACTTTTGGGTAGAGGGTATCATTGAGATTGTGATTTTTGATGGGTTTGCTTTAGATGGGGGCTTCTTGTTTTTTTTATCAAAGAGTAATGGTAAAGTTTGGTTTTTGTTCTATCTATTGTTCAAAATGCTTATTTTTTGAGCTTAGATGGATAGTTGAGTGGATTTGAAGGAAAACTGAATGAACTTGAAGCCAAGTTATAGTTGTTGTTAAATGACAGTGTGTTTGGACAGCTGGTTGTATTCTGTAGGGTATAGGTATATTAGTTGTTTCTTTGCATTTGGGATGGAGCTTAATCATATCAGAGGTTATCTGTGTCATTTTTCTGTTGGACTAATGTCTCTTTGTGTTGTTATTGATTGAGGGTATCAATTATATGCAGATGGACATTGTACTATGAGCATTTAGGAGATTAAATGCTTATTGAGATGGAAAAGAGGAAATGGTTGTGGAAAAGGAGACCTTCCGATAAGAGCCCTGGTGAAACGGAGAGTTCTGGTTCTTTATCTTCATATTCGGAGAGATACTCCGATGAGCAGGTAAAAGGCTTAAAGAGAAAGAGTTTTTCTTTTTTTGGTCTTTCAGTTAATTGTGCTGATATGGAATAATCTTATATCACATGGTTGGAAAAGATAAGCTGCTGTTTTTTAGAAACCTCACATTTAATCTTCACTTGCACCCCGGGTTTTAAATTGATAATGGTTGAGGTAAATATGCAGCTCAAATACTGACAGCTGAAAGTTTTTCGTGTCCGAGTACTGTATTTTCTTTCTACTTGCATATATATATATATATATGTACCAGTTTTGATTTTTGAAATATTTGGAAGGTCATTGGTCTTTATTGATCATCATCAGGTTTTCGCTATTGGTTTAGTTATAGAAATGACTAGCTTATAGTTATTGTAGACAAATAATCACAATAGATAGCCCCCCATATTGCTGAACCACCAGACTGCCCGTCATCATCTAGAGAACGTCCCTTCTCCGTGGTTTATCCAATTTCTACATTTAAATTGAGCCATAATTCTTCTCCCCTGTACTTCTTAACATTTATCTATTGTAAATGTTTACCTAAATGTTGGATTAGTATATAAATATTGTTATTTTATTGTCGTTTTTTCCTTTCAATCCTGCTTTGGTTACATTTTTTTGAGCTGAGGATCTATTAGAAATAACCTCTCTACCCCCACAAAGGTAGTGGTAAGGTCTGCATACATCCTACCCTACTTGTGGGGCTACACTTGTTCTCATTGAATTAGTATAAAGTTCCAGTTTTTAAGGTGCTTGGGAAGAATTATGTTTCATGACTTTATTAAAGAACACTAAGTTCCTCATAGAAGGGATTTATGATATCTATAAAACTAAATTGGTATAATACTAATTTGTTGTTTAATGATTCTGAGGTGATCTTTTTAAGAGTTTAAGGTTTTATTAAATGAAAAGTCTGCAGTCCAAGTTTGTAGCTAATTCACAAATCTCAGATCTATATGAGGCGAAAAGCAACATAAAAGAGATTGTTGTGATAGAATTTTGAGTATGTCAAACAGTTTATTTATCTGCAGAGCATCTCCTGAAATAGCAAATGTAAATTGCAGAGGCCGATTGAATAACAATTTATATGTGCAGCTAAAAACAGTAGTGGCTGAAGATTGACCTCTAGTTTGGTGCCTTGATATGCTTTCCAGTATAAAGATCTGTGCTCAGGTTAGATGGTAGCAGATGATGCAAGATCTTGGTTTGGAAAGAAAGTGCCAAAAGCTTTCATAAGTGATGTTTCTTACCGTAGTCAGCAGTTTCGTCCTGATAAGGAATATACTTTCACCCTTGACCCTTTTTTTTTGGTTGAGATTAGATGCTCTCAGTAAGTGTAAAGATGTTCCTATAGCTTTGTTAAAAGAAATATTGTCCTTATCACTGCACCATCCATTCCTTCTTTGTAGGGTCATTTGTCTCATATTGAAAATCATTCAATAGAAATCTTACTGACTAGCTGCCAGAGAACCATCTCTGTGCAATCTAGAACATTTTCTTGTCAAGAAAAGCTTTAACATTTTTAGCTATTGTATTACTTCTTTTACGAGAAAGGATCACCTGTTCTTTTCATTGAAGCAGGATGCACTAAAAGAATTTCCTGACCATGACAAACAGTCACCAGAGGTTACCTCAAAAGCTGCATTCGTTGATGATGAATCCAAGGAAAGCTTGAGATGCTTGACAGAGAAATTATCAGCTGCTCTTGTTAATGTTAGCGCCAAAGAAGACTTAGTTAAGCAGCATGCTAAAGTTGCCGAAGAAGCTATCGCAGGTATCTTCTTCAACTCCTTTCTTCCTCTGTTGTGATTCCAATCTAATTAAGGCATTTGGACATTAAAATGTGATATTTGAAAAATAGAAGTTGTAAAAAGGGTATTTGGAAGTTGTAGTTGTGTGTTGGACATTCATTTAACTTGAAATAAATAGAAGCTCTGTGACCGGAAAAAAAGTTCACTTGAACTGTATTTCATTGGAAAAAAAGGAAAAAATAAATGGGAGCTAAGATTTGTCTCTTGGCTGTCTCTTCATGCACACCCCTTTTTCTGGTATGTGTTTCACACGCTGAAACAATTTTGTGGAATATGCCTCTTCCATCACCTTCCAAAGAAAGTGATTTTTGGTCTGATAATTTCTTGTATACTTTTTATCATCTTGGTAGGTTGGGAAAAGGCAGAAAATGAAGTTGCAGTTCTAAAGCAGCAACTAGATGCGGCTGTGCAGCAAAACTTGACTTTGGAAGTTCGTGTCAGTCATCTCGACGGTGCACTCAAGGAATGTGTCAGGCAGTTGAGACAAGCAAGAGATGAGCAAGAGAAAATGATTCAAGACGCTATGGCAGAAAAAAATGAAATGGAATCTGAAAAAACTGCACTTGAGAAACAGCTACTTAAGCTCCAGACACAAGTGGAGGCTGGTAAAGCTGAAATGCCTACTTCTACTGATCCTGATATCCTTGTCAGGCTTAAGTATCTAGAGAAAGAGAATGCAGCTCTCAAAATTGAACTTGTCTCTTGTTCAGAAGTGTTGGAAATTAGGACTATTGAGAGGGATTTGAGTACTCAAGCAGCAGAAACTGCCAGCAAGCAGCAGCTGGAAAGCATAAAAAAACTGACCAAACTTGAAGTTGAGTGTCGAAAGCTACAGGCCATGGCTCGCAAATCATCCCCATTCAATGATCAACGCTCCTCTGCTGTTTCATCTTTCTATGTGGACTCTGTCACCGATAGCCAGTCTGACAGTGGAGAGCGGTTAAACACAGTTGACAATGATGCCCTCAAAATGAGTAAACTGGAAACAAGAGAATATGAACCAAGTTGCTCAAATTCATGGGCTTCAGCACTCATTGCTGAGCTTGATCAATTTAAGAATGAAAAGGCCATGCCTAAAACTCTTGCTGCCTGTTCTATAGAAATCGATATGATGGATGATTTCTTGGAGATGGAGCAACTTGCTGCATTATCTGAAACTGCAAACAAGACACCTTCAGTAACTTCTGATGCTGTTCCTCATGATTCTCCCAATATTGAGAACCCTTTGGCAGCAGAATACAATTCCATTTCACAAAGGGTGGTTGAATTAGAACAAAAGCTGGAGAAGATTGAAGCAGAGAAAGCTGAACTGGAGAATGCTTTCAACGAGAGTCAAGATGCCCTTAAAGTGTCCTCTTTGCAGCTTAAGGAAACTCAAACCAGGTTGGAAGGGCTGCAGAAGGAGCTAGATGTGGTAAATGAGTCAAAAGAGTTGCTCGAGTTTCAACTCTATGGCATGGAGGTAGAAGCACGGACAATGTCTGTAAATATTGATTCTTTGAAGACGGAAGTTGAAAAAGAAAAATCTTTGTCATCAGAAATGGAAGCTAAATGTCATGAATTGGAAAACGACCTTAGAAAAAAATCCCAGGAAGCTGAAGCTCAGCAAACTTCTGGTTCAAATAGTGAATTGAAAATAAAACAGGTAGCTCTTTCTCTCAACCTATCTTCCGTTGTTTGTCATTTATGTATAGACACATCGATGTGAAGAAAAGAAGATGAAAATTAATAATGGTATGTAAACTTTCTCACTAGCAGGAGGATTTAGCCGTGGCTGCTGACAAGCTTGCAGAATGCCAGAAAACAATTGCATCCCTTGGGAAACAGCTACAATCCCTAGCTACTCTAGAAGATTTCCTGACAGACACTGCAAATCTTCCTGGTGGAGGAGCAGTTGTTGCTAAAGCAGGAGGAGAACTATGGAAGTTGCATGTAAACGAGACATTTACCCCAAAACGTGATTCTGATCCTACCAAGGTTGAGGAGAATGTGAGTCATTCTACAAACGAAAATGAAGGGGAATCTCCAGCATCTTCATCTTCATCATCTACTTCATCCACTACTCAGGCTAGCACTGGCAAAAGCAAAAATGGCTTTGGGAAGTTGTTTTCTCGGAGTAAGAGTGGAGTTCCAACTCTAAAAGTTATCGAGGATAAATAAATAGAGGAAGAATGTTGAGAAGGTTGGAACATAATTTGTAAAAGGTTTATCAGTTACATGGCTGATCAAATTCTGTTTGATAAGCAAACTGTTTGCTTCAATAGTTATGATGAATATCTTGAGAAGCTTCAAATAGCAATAGACACCTTGAATTTACACTGCTTTGGCTAATCTCCCTCTTTTTATTTAATCCATTTCAGTATATTTTTGTATCCATTTCTAGTTTACTTTCTCTAGTTAACTACATTCTTGAGTAACAATAACTATCCACTAAAAAATATATATGGAAATGAAGTAGGAAAATAATTCTGTAATAAAATACAGTTACAACATGTGATTGGTATTTTGTTGTACAACTAATATGGATATAATTGTATTACATACACCATTTATAGGAAAAATTAGTGGGAAAAACACCCTTCGCGGTGGCCCGGTGGTTTTGCCTTGGGACTTACATGTTGGAGGTCTCAAGTTTGAAATCCCTTGCCAGCGGAATTAAGGGGTTTTGCCTTCTGGGTCGAGCTCGTCGCACCGGGCTTACCTAATGCGAGTTATCTCTCATATGTGGTTTGTGAGCTATTGCATAGAAGCAGATGTTTTACCTTGTGCGCACCTAAAAAGTAGCGGCTGTAGGTTTCCCTTGTCATAAAAAATAATAATACCGAAAAACAATTACCTAAAATAAAATATTACAGTTCATACCTATTCATGAAACATATTCACAAAAAAGTATAGTAGGTATATACGTTGTATACCTTCTGTGTATAATGGTGTGATTCATCTATTTTTATTGTTGTATTACACCCCAATATTCTTTTCAAATCCAAAAAAGTAGATTGTCTTTTTACTCCTTTTGTACTCAATAATACGCAATATCATGAGATAAAAATAATTTCAATATCAATTAATACTTCAAATCAAAAATAAAAATAAAGTAATCTTCTAATTTTATCATGAAATTATTATTTTTATGTTACGTATTAAATTTTGTCAGCCACACATAAAGTAGGACCATTCAATAAAAGAGGGAGATTTTGATTAAAAAAATCAAAGAAAAGATAAGAGTAAGATATCTTCCTACATCCATGCTGGCAGAGAGAAGTCAAGTTACCAATTGTCATGTTATACGTTTTAAATAAATATTTTATATAAAATATAATATAAATTACAAATTTTACTTATTAATATGATAAGAAAAAATACATCATTTTTTAATCAAAATTCATATCGATTGACTCTAAAAGAAAAAATTATGACAAGTAAAATTAGACGGAGTAAATTTAAATACAGAAAGAATCATGTGGAGATGGAAAGTGCCACGTGTGAAACATAAGGGTCCCACTTATTTCCACGTGGCAATCTGTGGGAGGTCAATAGAGATTGCGCAGAACACCAACCTCTTATCTAACCAAAAAAAAAAAAACATTAGAAAAACAGAACAATCTGTTGTTGTTTACAGCATTTTTCTTAAATAGGTGAAGAGAAGAAAAACAAAAAAATAATCTTTTTTTATCATGACAGCCATTGCTACTGCTACTGCTATTTCTCTTTCACTTCCTTTCTCTTTGTGCCGCTCTAACAAGTCTTGTACTAGAAAGGTATTCTTTACTTTCTTTTACTTTTTTTTTTTGTTGGGTGTTTGCAAGAAACTATAAAGATTGCTTCTTTGTCTTGATTAAGCTTGTTTATGGAGACCCTTTTTTAAATTGTAGTGAAAAAAGATCATAAAAGTCAGTTTCTTGATGTTGGTTATGTGTATATAGATTTCAAAACTCAAAGGGGTATGCACTTTCGTATTTTGAAACATGTTTGTAGAATTGTAGTGTCAAAAGTGGATCAGTTTTGATTTAGTGATCTTGTGGATTAGTAATATTTTTTGCATAGGTTGGTAACTTAGCCAGTTAAGCTCTTTTACTGCACTCTGATGGAGAGTTCTGATTGTTCACAATACTTGAAATTTAGGTGCTTTTTGTCATGAAAATTTTGAGTGTTTGGAAAAAGTAGTTTTTATTTCGAATAATGAAAGATGATATTTGAAAATTCTTTGATTGTCCAATAGATTATCTGCAAGAATAAGCTCATAGTCGTTTAATCGAGTAGTCCTTTAGGCTATTGTTCATGAAATAGCAGAATGGAGATTCATATGTCACTTGCGTTTTCTTCGTCTGAGCAGAAGAATTGACTGTCTACTGATTTTGCATCTTGTTCACAATCAGTTTGTCAAAGGGAGCTTTGGAGTATTTGCTGTGTATGGGGAGGAGGGTGGGATTCCAGATAAGAAAAGTTCCTGGTTGACACTCTTTAATGTGGAAGATCCCAGGACTAAAGTTCCACAAAGTAAAGGCAAGTTCTTGGATGCAAATCAAGCTTTAGAAGTTGCTAGATATGATCTACAATACTGTGATTGGAGAGCTAGGCAAGATGTACTTACTATAATGCTGCTACACGAAAAGGTACATATTTGAATTAATGTGTGTACTGAACTTGAAAACCTGGTAAAATACAACATCCATTATCTTTATCTAGGTCTATTTACAAGTTTGTTGCATTGCTCTTTCTCATTTGCCTTGCTTTCCAAATATAGTTCACTTTATTTACTCTCTATTGTACCTTTCTTAGAGTTATTTCAAATTTTCCCAGTCTTCATCGTATTCTACATTGTATTCTAATCAGTTCATGTAACTAGGTTGTGGAAGTATTAAACCCTCTGGCACGCGATTATAAATCTATTGGAACCATGAAGAAGGAACTTGCAGAATTGCAAGAAGAACTTTCTCAGGCTCACAACCAGGTTTGGAAAATTCATTTTGATACAAATTGCATTTTCTGGTTATTCAGGGTGATTTCCCTTCTATATGTCAAACTTATTGAAACGAGTCTTCTGAAAAATAAATGGAAAGTTATATGGAAAAACATTTCCAGGATATTGCTTAGTTTCTCATAAGTATAAAGCTTTATATGTGAACCAATTCAACAGGTACATATATCAGAGGCCCGGGTTTCTGCTGCTTTAGATAAGCTAGCTTACATGGAAGAATTGGTTAACGATAGGCTTCTGCAAGAGAGAAGCACAGTAGAATCAGAATGCACGTCTTCCTCTGCAAGCACGTCAACAGGATTATTAGACACTCCAAAAAGCAAGCAACCACGAAGAACGCTGAATGTCTCAGGTCCTGTCCAAGATTACAGTTCCCGTTTGAAGAACTTTTGGTACCCTGTTGCATTCTCCGCAGATCTTAAGAATGACACCATGGTGAGTCAATTATCTCATATCTGCCAGTCTCTTTAACCTAAAAGAAAGAAAACATTTGATCTAAAACACAGAAAACCATGTAGATGCAAAATTATGATGCCAAAACAAATTAACAAGCTATATGATCTACGCTCCTACTTTATGGTCTTCCATGTTTATTCTTTTGGATCTTCTATTGATGACTGTTAACTGTATCTTTGTAGTTACCGATTGATTGCTTTGAGCAATCGTGGGTGATCTTTCGTGGGGCTGATGGAAAACCTGGATGTGTCCGGAATACATGTGCACATAGAGCCTGCCCTCTTGATCTTGGCTCAGTAAATGAGGGTCGCATCCAATGCCCTTATCACGGTGAGATAAATTTGAATCCTTCCATTTACAGTCCAGAGTTCATACTCGAGAGATGGACAGCTTTTAAATGGGTTTTGTAGAGGACATGGAATAGCTTACACTGAGTTTCATGTTTGTTAAATGAATTTAGGATGGGAGTATTCCACCGACGGGAAGTGTGAGAAAATGCCATCAACAAGATTACTGAATGTAAAGATCAAAGCACTGCCCTGCTTTGAGCAAGAGGGAATGATATGGATTTGGCCAGGAAATGATCCACCTGCAGCTACCCTTCCTTCTTTACTACCACCTTCTGGATTTCAGATCCATGCTGAGGTTCGAAATCACTAACGTTTGATTTTCAGCTGTTTATCTTACAACTTATGCATGAGTATTTTGCCTTACGACTGTTTTCACTGAAAGTGCAGATAGTCATGGAACTTCCAGTGGAACATGGACTACTTTTAGACAATCTTTTAGATCTTGCACACGCACCTTTCACACATACATCAACTTTTGCTAAAGGATGGAGTGTACCAAGGTAGTAATGGACATGAACATATGATGGTTATTATTTAGACGTTTAGTACTATATCAATAGTAGAGTAAATTGTCTTTCTATTTGGTTTCATGTGGTTTTCCAGAAAACTTGTTTTTTCTGGTCCAAGTTATGAGTTCTAAGGAATAAGTAATGCTTTCAAGTTGTGCATTGTGTTTTGTGTAGTATATGAAGGTCTACGTACTTATAGTTTACCTTTTTTTTTTTAATTTCAGCTTGGTAAAGTTCTTGACTCCTGCATCTGGTCTGCAAGGATATTGGGATCCATATCCAATAGATATGGAATTTAGACCACCTTGTATGGTTTTATCCACCATTGGCATCTCAAAGCCAGGCAAATTGGAAGGACAGAGTACCAAGCAGTGTTCTACGCACCTTCATCAACTGCATGTTTGCTTACCTGCATCACGACAGAAAACACGGTTATTATATAGAATGTCACTGGATTTTGCTCCCCTGCTGAAACACATCCCCTTCATGCAATACGTTTGGAGACATTTTGCTGAGCAGGTTTGTTTCTGTCCAAAACTTTGTAAAAAATGGTGATTACATGAACATCTTATAAAAGTCTGACTTCATGAAATAACAACTGCCTGATCTATGAAAAACTGCATTTTGTTCTGGAACATCTATCTTGAAAATTTATGCATTTTGAAGTTGGAAATATGCAACGGATAGAACAAAATCAGAGCTTAAACTCCAGGATTACCATCACATGGCTCTAGAAGCTCATAGTCACAATAATTTAGATTTGCAAACTCTTTGATTTCTGGAAGTTACATAAATTTGCCTAAAATAGAACCACATGATTGTGAGCATGATCTTCTGAAATAGTAAATTTGCCAAATATCAGATAAACTTTCACCTTCTATATAAGATATTACTACATTTTTGCTTCTTCAGTAAGGATAATGCTGCAAAGAACTTCTCCTATATGAATATAAAATAAAGAGGGTACCAAAATGAATGATATGTTCTAACATTTTTCTCTTCCTTGTATACAGGTTTTAAACGAAGACTTACGGCTTGTGCTTGGCCAGCAGGATCGCATGCTCAATGGCGCCAATATTTGGAATCTGCCAGTGTCTTACGATAAGCTAGGTGTGAGGTATAGAATATGGAGAGACGCTGTAGATAGTGGAGAAAAGGAACTACCTTTCAGCAAATAAATATCGTTCTATCAAGAACTGGGTTCTACTTTTCAAGATGACTTTGATCTCTTCATAGTCAGCCCACGCCAAAATTCAGTCCAGCTGCTGAGAAGCTCTCACTTACTGCAGTTTTCCATATTTTTTCTTGTGAGGAGATACTTCAACTCTACTGTAAATATAGCTGTACACAATTTTTTTGTAGGTTCGTGTACAGTTTGAGCAACCTTACATTCCTCACCAACAATCTATCCTGTCCTGATTGCCACTTGAAAAAATCTCATAGGTTCTTTGTAAGTGTCTAGAGTCCCCCAGCAATGTCGTTCCACCTTGTTATAGCATAATTTCTGATCTCAGATTGCAAGTATTCTTTTTGCCTAACAATAAGTCAGAGATGTTTTGATCTTTGGTAGCAGTTTGAGCTCAGTTGAATCAGTATGATAGTATTGAAATATTATCCTTGTAGTAAGTATATTATTGTGGTCGATGTTCCTATGCTGAACAAGAGACAAAACTTGATGAAACAATCCATGTTTTCATTTCTGAGTCTTGGCTAGGAAAACTGAGCTCAAAGTTATGCAAGATGACCCTTTAAACACAGTAGCAGCAGATCCAAGAATCGTGTACTTCTGGACAATATGCAAATGCTCATTATAGTGTAGATGATGACCCAAACAACATATGGCGTAGTACCCTTGCTGAGTCTTGTGAAAAATTATTTCTTATGTAATATAACATTATCGAGGAAAAAATTAATTTAATGAAACCAACAACATAATCAGTGAAACGCCACGTACTCTGCAAATACAAAAATACACTACTAAATCCCATTTTTAGTTTCTACTAAGAATATTGGCTTGGATGGTTTCTACCAGTTTTCCAAGGGTTCAGCTGGCAAACAACAGAGAAATCCAAATCCAAGGTGCTTGCAAACAGAACATTAACCATTTATATAAATTTATACCAGATAATACACTTAATAAGTTCAACAAAATTTACATAGGATTAGCATATAGATACAACATGGCTTTCTTAGAAAGCTACAGCTTAGTAATTAATAGATAGAGTTATCCCATATACAACTGTGGCAAAAACCTCATCATGTTAGGCAGGCTTCCAAACTGTGAGCACTTCTTGAAACATCTCTAGCATCAGATCTCTATCTGCCTGTCTGAAGAAGTTGTTAATTTCCTCCCTAACATCATAAATCTTGCCAAAATCGAACAAATACATCAAGCAACCTTTTTTCAATTTATTTAGCTGGTAAAGCCAGGCCTCTTGCAGTCTTTCGAGGACATTACCCGAGTTGATGTCTTCTAGGAGACTTTCCTCACAAGCATTCTTCAAATCTACAATATCATACTTGTTTGCCGCACCCAGTAATGCCAATCGGTGCTTCCAGAAATCCTCTTGTTTTATGGTTCCATACAAGTAACTAAGAAGCGCTGTGCATGATTCTGTTGACATGTCTTCTATGTCGATTATAGAGGACTCTTTCTCCCTGAGATCGTGAAGGAACATGCTGTGGAATACAGGAGAAGTAGCAGACAGTATCGCTCTGTGAGCTTGCACTGATCCATCAGCCGTATTAATGGTAACATCAGTATGGATGGACTCATCAAGCATGCGAGAGAGGCATCGGAGAGTACTTTGGGTAGCTAAAGATTGCAAAATCATGTCATTGGGCCATATAGATTTTCCTTCTCCACCCTGAAGGTTCAATTACCACAGGTTACTAAGAGAAGGAACATGAATTCAAAAAAATACTCAAGGTCTTTTATTGGTAAATGCTGAGAAGAAACTTTTCATTCTTTTCCATTTTCTGTAAAATGGAACAATTGGAAAATTTCGTTTTTTCAGTTAAAATCTGCTCAAGGGAACAACCAAAGAATTCAATCACGTAAGCCTATACACCAGCCCTATCTGTTACAACTAGATAGGTAGTTTATCAGAGAACCATTTCATGTAGTAATCTCATATAGTCGTGCATATTAAACACACACTGGAACACTTCAGAATATCAAGAACTCACATTTGGGGTGTAGATCTTCAGGTCAAGGAACTCAACATCAATGACAAATCGACCTTGTAAACAAGAATCAATAGGCCACACAAAGTCATCACTTGTTCGAAGCAGCCTCTCATATACTGCAAACATGGACCGCCACAGAATTATACATGCAACATAACATGTTGAATATAGTTAATACAGAATTGTTTATGAAATTCAACTGTGATAGAGGCGAGAAAAGGTGTGATGGACATTAGTTGCAGGCTCTTTATCTGGACAAACAAAGAAAAAAACAAGGAAGCACAAGAGTCTACACTTACATGTGTCTGCATATGCAGCTGAAGAATATTCTATGTGCAACTAAAAAACCGTAACAATACTTACTAGAAGCATAAATAGCACACGACAGTTAGGCTAGAAATTGTTGGCATATTAATAGCCTAAGGCAGTCCAGAGATAGGATCTTGTCCTACAAGAAAGGGTACAAATTTGATTTATAGCATGTACAGAGAGGTCTTTTCTTAATGAACAAATTGTGTCTTCTCTTCTGGTCAACAAAACAAAAAATTTGACCATATAAAGAAGGAAAATTTATGTGCACCATTAAGGACACTAAACTGCTTTCTCTAATATTTCAGTGCTTTTTATCGACGATAGTCTGAGTTGCCTAAGATAACACCCACCCATCCCCACATCATAGATGCATGCAGCAAACAATTTGATACCCATGACCCATCCCCTAATATTACACATGCCATAGTAATTGGCAGTCCAAATGAAAAACATAATGTGAGATGCGTCCAAGAATTCCTTATCAAAGAAATCACAAGTTTCAGAACCAGGCATACATATACATCATGTTTCCTTTTTCATATATGAGCATAACAACTGACCTGATAAATTATTAAGTAGAAATGTCTAAGTTTCCCCCCCTCCAGGAGGAGAGGATTGGGCATTTTTGCTCTATACAAGTAAATTCATCTCTAGCCGCTCAGCGTAGTCCAAATCCATTACCAAATCATCCATAACAGATGGAAATAACCATGATGAAAATTGACGTAATAGATTAGTTACACTAGTGTGGCAAATAGAGATTTGCAACCAGACCTTTGTGAATAGATCAAGGAGCTAATAAATTGATAAAGATTTGAGAGTTGAATTCATCCAACATATATTTAATTGTACTACTTTTCCATGTCAATCACCTCGGTCACACTTTATATTACATCCCTCAATTTTCACAGATACAGATGTCGTTAAACAAAGACACGTTTCTCCAAAACTAGTGATCTTTGCCAGAAGAACAACCAGACCATATCAAAATACAAATTACATCAACCAAAATGGTGCAATTCGATAGGAAAACCTAATACAACACAGTAATAACAACAAAATGAACTCTGCAAATGCACCAAACAAGCAAAATAACTCAAAAATACATCTTCAAACTTTTGCTAGGTAAATCGACCTCTGCAACTTGCAATAGTAAATATACTCAAATGGGTACAATCAAAACAGAGAAGAGCTGAAAATAGAGTTTACCAGGAGATATATGAGGTCTCCGATTGGTTCCAGTTGTAGTAACACGAAGCATAAAGCGAGCAAAAGGAGGAGGAAGCTGCTCTTTCGAAAGCCGAGAAGGTTCAGGAAACAATCGAATATACAAATACCGATTCTTCTCAATTGACAGATGCCTTAATCAACCATCAACCCAACATGAGAAAAACAAGATGATAAACAGAAATCAAGTAGAAAAAAAAACGAAAAAACATACCAGTTCCATATACCAATTTTAAAAGGGTCAGATCTTTTGTAAGTAGATGCTGTGAAATTGTCGATCCTCCATTGAGCTAACCTTGATAGAGTCTCTACCTTGCTGTCTGTCATCCTCCTTCTTCTTCCCCCTTGACTCTGCTAGTGATGAATCATTATATAAAGTTTTGATTTTTAGGAATTAACTAAAACTTAAACTGAGAAGAAGTCTTTGCTTTTTGAAAAGGACATAAGAAAGAAAGTTTTCATCTTTTACACAAAAACCATAATAAATACTCAGTGTTAAATTAGATTATATTAATTTGATATTTTTTTAAAAAATAAATATTCTAAAATTATATAAAAATGACTATAAATTGCAATCTTTTGCATATTAATATGATGAAAAAAATACATCTTAAAATGTTAGTTAAAGTTTTTATAGTTTGACGCTAAAAATAGAAACTATGACAAACAATGCCTGACGGCGAGAGTATTTAAGAAAAAAAGGTAGACACCTAAAGTTTGCGGGGATTCTATCCAGAGTTTTTGGCGAAAATCGTCCTTAAATTATACCTCATACCTAAACTATATCCTTGAAGCATTATTCTTAGCATAAAACATCCTCTAAGTATTTAAAAGTGAAACAATTTTCGTCCTTCTACTTTAATTTATAAGAAAATAACAAATCCACAAACATAAATTCATTCCTTCTTAATTATTATTCTTAGATATGCCAAAAATACTATCGTGAACTTTTTTGGTAATTGAGTTTAGCATTATGCAAAAAAATCTAATATGACAGTTTTTTCATTTAGTTTGATACTAAAGATATTATAAGTTGAAATATGTTTCTTCTCAATTGAATATGCTAAAAAAGACGTTTGTTGGGAACTCCGCTTCTAATAACGTAGAAAGAAACTCAAATGTGAGACATAATCAATATTTTGATTACTTTAATATCTGATTGACCCAAAAATTTATTGATCTAAAGTAAAATTTGATTATGAAAAAGGTAAAGATAATTAAGCTCTAATTTCTTTTGTTACTAAATAAGAAGGAGCAAATCATGTACGTACTCTCATAATTTTCAAACGTTTTTTTCCTTAAGCAATAATATATAAGATCCTTTAGCTTTTTGACGATATCTTACAGAATGATGAAAATTGTTCACTTTTAAATACTTGAAAGATATTTTCTGCTAAGAATGATACTTTAAGGATGTAATTTAAGTTTGTGGTATAGTTGAATGATGTTTTTGGCCAAAAACTCATCCTATTACCTATCTAACCATTTTCAACAATTTTAAACACATTCCTTTTACAATATTTGCAATCTCATGACGAGTGTGTATGTTTCACCCCAAATAAAATGATTTTTTTTCTTACTTGTTTAATAGTGGATCCGGTAAAATCCTGACCCACTCAAATATGAACCCTTAAAGCTTTTTAGAAAATTCGCCGTTCATCTTTCCCCATTCCTTTTCCCAGTTCTTTCGATTTACTTCACTTCAAAAAAAAAATTTCTTCTGAATTTCTTTGTAGATATACATTTGGTGTTTGATTTCAAATGTTTTTCTTTAAAAATTAGTTTAATTATTTTTAGCTTTGTGAGTATTCTGAAATCAAGACTAACTTTGAGTTCTGCAAGTGAATTTCACATTTTTTTGAATTTGCTCGAGTAGATTCTTTGATACGTTTTATCTAGGAAAACTATATGATTGGATATGGGCTCAAATTTCTTTGCTGGAAGGTATATTATATCGTTGTTAAGTAGATTTTCTAATAGAAAGTCTTACGATGGATAGCTAGAACTTGATGATAGAGTATATAATAAAAAGGTTCGTTTCACGTAGTAGAGAACCAACTTTTTGTTGTTGAGAAAAGCACTAAACAACCATTAATGGTGGTTTCGGAAGAAGAAACATGGGCCACTTTTCACTTTGGATTAACAATGTCATGTCAATTTTCCATTAGTTTGGGGTTGCAATTTACTCTTTCACGTGCTTTTCTAGTGTGAAATTATAATTGTTGTGAAAATGGATTACAATAACGTATTTATTATCGATTAAAATAGTTTCGTAGGTTAATAGGATATCCGCAAACTTAAGGTGTCTTTTTCAAAAAAAATTTATATTTGATAGGATAATTATGTATTTTATCTTTATATTTTTATATATAATTCATTTTAACAGTACCATTTGAAGCGTTGAAAGTTGCATCACAAGATGAAAGTAATTATGATGAACATTAATTATTTAATAGTTTTTTTAATTGATTAAATATTTATTTTCAAGATTAATCAACTATCAAGGATATAATAAGAAGAATATTACAATTTATGTATAGATTTTATGAAATAACAAATATTACGGATCATCTATTTATAGTAAGACGACATATAAAGAGAAACGGAGGGAGAATTATAAAGCTTCATAAAAATTTTGTAATCAATTCGGATTCAAAAAGAATGATAAAGATGAACTCAAGATGTGTGGGAAACATAGGAATTGGGTTGACTTTTAACTTTTGACTCATAAATTAAAATTATTTTCTCTACTTAATTTTATCTGTCCATTATTTCATATGAACGGAGGGAGCAATTCTAGATTATGGTTACACTTATTTTTATCATTTTATTTTATTATCAAATACTTATAAGCATTTTTTAAATATATTCACACTCAAAAAATGCTTAAAAGATAGATTAGCTTAAAAACACTTAAAATGAATCAATTTAAATAGGCTCTAACACCTTGTTTGGATGGTTGTTACACATTGTTTTGTGTTGTTAGTTGCAATGTTTGTTTTAATTGTTACTTCAGTTCTATAATATGATACCGTTTAAATTCATCAATATGTAATAACAAAAAAACTTATTTTATATAACAATTGATTTAATGTTATCGCAATATTACATTAATAGTTTCTTCTCATTTTGTGTTTGATAATTATACTTAAAATGACAGAATTCCCACATTTAAGTTTTCTTATTACCATTAACCCCTATTAGTTTTACCCCAAAATTCCTCATTTTCACGCATCACATTAATATATCAACATATCAAATTAATGTATAATGTAACTCGCGCATCAGATTAGTGTATCATGTATAAAATATACATCAGTTTAGTGTATCATTATAAAATGTAATGTATCTTACTTAACAATTAATATATCTCACACATCAGAATAATACATCAATGTTTACATTATAATATTAGTTTGAAAAATTTTCGTAATTATAAACTTATATGGGACAAGTGGTAATTTTATCTTTAACCTTTGCCCTTATTATATCTCATCTTTTACCTACCTTTTCAAAGTACGTCTCCCTATACCCTACTTATCCTGTAAATTTATTATTCAAATTATGAATGTACGACATTATATTATATAATGGCGTAGAACAATACGCTTTACGCTAATTCTGCTTTTTCGACTGATAAGAAAATTATTCTACAGTGTTCTTACGTATTATTGGAGTTCTTAAAACTCAAGTCAATTGAATCATTGCGATACATGAGAGTAAATATTTCAGCCATAAAATGCATATACACTAAGGCATAAATAATACAATGATTATTGAACTCCATTTATCAGCAAACAGATTCCAACTTGGAACATATTCAAACTGCCATACAATACACACGCAGAAGACCGGTATTATACTGGTCTTCTATTGCTCGATAGGATCTTGTTTACGACAACAACATACCCATTGAAATCTCATAAGTCCCACAAGCAAAGTATATGGAGGATGAACGCAGACCTTACCACTACCTCGTGGAGGTAGAGAGACCATTTCCTGTTCACAACACATTGAAAACTTCCCGATTCTAAGATGCCATGCCAAAAATAAAAGAGTTACAAACAACAATGTTACACATTTACAACCAATGGATTGTCTGTTTGATCCAGTTCTTAACCAGGAACATAATAATCCATTTTTTCCACTGGGAGATTTAGAACTGAAGTTTCCACCTATATCCAGGAAAAAGAGGATAAGAAGCAAAGTGTTAGTGTTCAGTCATTGTGCAAGTGATAGAAGATATATCTGAAATCTTTATTAAACAGAAAAATTGAGAAGTTGCTTCTAGCGTAATCACGCGATAGAATATGGGTCGTTTGTCAAGGCTGAAAAAATTAAAAACTGATTCTAGCAGATGGAAAATGAAGGATGGTTTGGTGCCTCATGGTTCATAGCATCGAATAGAGAGGAGCTAAAAACATCAAAGATTGTAAGCAATGAATCATAATGATAAAAATCGCGAGACACTGTACGCAAGCAAGATGGAGATAACACTGAATGACTCAAAGCATATACCTGCAGCAGTTGATTTGGATGTTTAAATAATGAAGAAACCATATATTATTGTATCTTCTGATAGAACTGCTAAGTGACTTTTAGCCAATTTTTCTTTTACTTATTTGGTATATAGACCTATATCCGCTGTGTCAAGATTATACATGAATATTAAGCTAGCTTCGAATTTAGAGATACTACTCCCTTTTTAAGTTAATTAGAAGACACTACATCATGTTCAATCATAAAAATATTTCGTCACCTATTAGAATTGCCTCAATAATCAAATACTAATTGTTAGATGTGAACCTGGATCTTCTTTTTGCTTGATGTGAAAAAAGGGACTCCTTCGCACAAATGTGAAAGATAAACTCACCTCCTCAAATGAAACAAAGACAAAAGGTGTTAGACCCCTCTTGTGTGAAATTGCTGGAACATCTGGGTTATGTGTTTCATCCTCTTCCCACCTCTCGACAACTCCAAGAATGTCTTCATCCGGGCCATTAACCTCATTATCATTCACGCCACTTGTAAGAAGAGCAAGTAGATCCATTCTGTTATTAGCACCTTGGGTTGTACCCCTCAACCTAATGGACACGTGAAATGTCATATGAATTAAACACAGTACCATGTAGAAATCATACCAGTTAGAGTAATCTGCATTACATGTTTGTGAACATATCTTACACTCTACTCCACAAACTTCAGGTTTATCATATAATTCAAACTCTACATATTTATATGATAAAAATAATTCAAATTTTACATGCAATATAGTGAGTGGATAGACAATAAATTACTATAACTGATAGAAATAAAAAGCAAGTGTCATCTGCAAGTGAAAAATAACAGAATGTTTACTAAGTTTGAATTTTGTTTACTACAATAGAAGATTTGGGACCTATTAAGACTACTCAATGGAATGACGCAAGTATTAATTGTTCATTTCATCTACAGGAGAAATTCCAGCAACTAGCTACCACAAATTATGCACACTACATTTATTAACCTGCAAGATGATTTATCCCAAGGACAAAAAAATGCCAGCATTGCTTGCAGTAAGGAATAAGGTGCGACTTTCATGCACATTTATTCAAAGTGCACGACTAAACTTTTACAATAGTTTATAGGATCCGGAAAAGATAGCCTGTTGCCTTCATATGAGTTTATAGGTGGGCAACCTGGAAAATATACATCTACAGGAATTAGCTTATCGAATCCCCGAACAAAACCTACAAGAATCGGAACTGAATCCCACCAAGATCCTCAACTTTATACTTAAGCATTTATATATAGCTTGGCCTTGCACTCTTAAAAGATGGGGATTTTTATTAATTTTTTGCTTAGAAGCTAGTTTGGCTCGGATGGAAGTTTAACAACTAATATGGTGACTTGTGGCGCCAGGGGAAAAGTACCCAAACCTTCAACCATAGTTTTATTAAACAAGAGGTGAGCATAAGAACTCAAAATACAAATATAATCTCCATGATCAAGTACCTTAAGCGGAATCTCAACACAGTTGGACGCATTCCCGGGTACAAAAGAGCAGCTTCAACCTGCAAATGAGAAGGCAGTGAGCTGTCTGTTCGAAATTAGCATCACATATATCAACTAAACGCCAAAAGCATTATCAACTTAAGCAAGGAGGAATGAACCATTATTTTGATTTGAGCGTATATAACCAAATTGCTGCCAGAAACAAATTGACTTGTACAGGAAGATTAGAATTGGACTTACTTTATCCTCTGATAGAGTGTAATTCCCCTTAAAAACACAATCAGCTTTTGAGGCACGGAAGTTCAGGTACTTCGCTACATCTTTGACTTTTTGTGATGAATTCTAGTTAAAAGAAATCTACAATAGTTATAAACTAGGTATAGCAAGAACAACGTGCAAAGATCTAGTATGCCACACGAGCTGAACAACAAATGATTACTACCTTATAAAGGAACCTGCCAGAAGGATAAAATCTCATATAGCGATAGTAACACACCTACAATCAAAGAGAAGATGACAATGTTATAAAATGCCATTGATACTAATTGCTATAGGATGCAAAGTGAAGAAAAGAAGCAATGGGAGGAAACTGAACAACTCAAAGATGTCATACTGATTAGAATCCAAACTCTGTTTACAATAGCCTACAACTTATATCAGTTCTCTCAGACGAGGGAAACATCCTCTCTCAAGCAGAACAGGTCTTCTTGCAGTACCCCACAACTTGCTGTTTTCTGGAGTCCCCGGCAGAGCAAGTCTATTTGCACTGTTTAGCTGCATCCCATGCTTTTACAGCTTTCAATTTTCAGTATCAATTTTCCGATGAAAACGTATTTCTGCTACTCGTGCATCTCATGTTTTATTTAAATCTTGTTCCACCGCTCTGTAGGCTATCACAGATACTTGCTGAGTATTGTGGCTACAACTCGCTGCTTAATTTTTTGGGTGCAGCGACAGGTACCTCTAAGCTCCGTATCACCAGCTAAATCTGGCATCCCCCATCAACATCTTCCATTCATCTTTGCGTAAGAGTTTCAATCTGCTTTTATAGTCTTTCCTTTATTTTGAGGTATGACCCATGGACCTATGTAACAGTTGTGTTTTTTCTAGATGGCTCATGACTAGTTTGACTTGGCCAGTTTGTAGTATGGTTTGTTTTACACTCTACAGTTGAGACTTATACTAAGATATTTCAGTTCTATGCAGTATGTTTGACTTTAATTTCCAGTTCTACAGTATTTTCATATGTTTGCGAAGTTAACCAGTTGTTAGTTTAGTGGTTTGCTTGATAAGGGTAGTTAGTCAGGTGCCTGGTGCCGGTCATGAATCCCTAAATGCGGGTCATGATATTTGGTTGGATAAAGAGGGTAGTGGCACAAGATATTAACAAGAAGGTGGGAAATAAAGCAAGGGTCTCTCATTTGAAGGCGTTCTGAGTAGTAAGGTTTGTTAAGGATGTTAGCAATGCTGGTAGCAGAAATAGTTTTAGTATACATGATATTCGTAGAGCACCCTTAGCATCCACATATATACCCTCACCTTCCTTTGTATATGTGAAGCTTCACTTGGTGAGTGCACACAACCTTCCACCAAATAGGGGAAAAGTTCAACCCCCATAAGTAGCACTTGTTTAACACCCTCTCCCAACCCCCTCAAAAATGTGATCTAAAGAAAGAAAAGGGTAGTTGTACAGGAAAACGATCTTTGTCATTAAAAGATGCATACTCCTTCTTTGCAGTTGGTGTAAAATATTTTTCTTGATTAGAATATCTTCAATAATTTACAACCGATGATTAAAAATTGATTCCCTCAAAGATAACATCTCGCATCTACATATTCAAACCATACTAAAGGACCTTTCCTTTTTCTTCTTTTGGGGAAGGGAGTATAACAAAGGTCCAACCGATCAAAAACCTTCACGATAAATAAGGTACAAAGCTCTGGCACTGTTGAACAAGTTACCTCTTATCCTAAGGAAAAGAGGATGTCACATTTGTCTAATTTGTCATTTTTTCTGAACTATCTTCCGTCATGAAATATACAACGCAAAAGATGAATTAGCATATTGCATAATTTGCATTCTCCTACAAGCACTATGCAGCATTTGCCAGCACAGCTTATCTCTAAACATGCATCCAAGATGTCACAAGTTTAACTATGTGGAGGATAAGAATACACATACAAGATGAACTGGATTAGTGATCTTCCACTCAGCTATTCCTGCACGAATATATGTGTTTCGACTGACATAAATACCTGCAGAAAAAAATAAATTAAGACTTCTTACTACCTTCAAATATTTCAACTTAGACTTATGGATACAAATAATCCAAATTTTTTACAGGCTACGGCAAAAACATCCAGATGGGAAAAAATTAGTTCTCCGGCTCAGATGGCGTAAGTAAATCCAAGACAAATACCTTGGTATGTGGTCCACAGAGAAATCTATTTTGGAAAATACAATCATACATCCCTACCAAATACACTATACCCAGCTTTAAGACACTTCGTGAAAAAACTTAAAATCCCCAGCTTTCAAAATATTGAATGCTCAGTAGTAAAATTCTAATGATACTACTAGGAGCAACCAAAACTTTCACAATGGTGAAAATCAGCAACTTTTAACTCTTGTTTTTGCTTGCTCAACAACTATCAACTCTTATTTAATAGAAAAGCTATGTCAATCAACAAATACTGTTTTTTCCAGATGCACCAATTAGGGCATAAAACTTGAGAACTTAGAGGTTCTTCCTGAATACAGAAAAAATTCGTATTAATCCAATGACCAAATAACAGAAATGATTCGAGGATAATCAAATCTGGCATTGTAATAACGAAAAGCCAAGAAATTACAATACGTGATCGCCTATCTATTCAAAAAGTAAAAAATGGAAGTTAAAAGTATTGGCACACAAGTTTCTTGAGAAAAGTCCATTTCATTTGTCACCAAAATCAAGAATTAGAATCCATATTATTGCAATGTCGAACGAGAAGAAGTAGCCAACACCTATACATGCCCTCACGTCTGCCTTCTCTCCCTCCCGATATAAAAACTTACCTTAAGAATTTTACAATTAATAAGGATATTTTTTTTGGTATTAATAAGGAACTTCTTGTCATAGAAACAGGTGTAACTATAGTACTTTTCGAAGTAATTGCAATATTTTACCATCTTCATCAAAAACTATATCTTACCATCCGTACGAATCCTTGGTCTTAAAAGCCACATTTTTCTCCATGAACCATCATACTTCAAGTGAAGGACCTTATAGTTTTCTACCAATCCAGAAACCTTCAAAAATGAGGCACAATGGTCAATGATACTTACAAAGCTCACTAGTCGCGATAGAACAACCAGAACCAGTGTCCCTGGTACCTGCCAAGCCTTTAGGCATGCATTGCGCCAAAATACAGGGTTCCGAATTGTATACCTCCACTTTCGACAAACACAAGCTGCCTTACCCAAGGTGTATGGGGTCGTTTTTGACAAGATCTGCACAACATTAATCATGAAGTGATAGTAAGTTTCCGGTTCCCTCACCTTAGCTATAAAGATTAGAACGGAAGGCTGCAAAAGCTAAATTTCAATCTAGAAACAGCATAATTTTTCTCAAGCAGACATCAAGACATTACATTTGATTGCCTTCAGTTCTCTAGATATGCAACCTCAATTCACCCATTGGAAGGAAACAGAAAGAACTCCGGAGAGAGATGGGGTGGGAGTAGGGCTGTTCATGGTTATGGTTAACCAACCAATTCGAACCGTAATTCGAACCAAACCGATTAAAAAACCCGATATTTGGTTTGATTTGGTTAGGTTTGGTTTTTAAATTTTGAAAACCGATACTGTTTGGTTTCGTTTTGGTTTTACTAAAAAAACAACTGCAAAAATAACCAAACCAAACCGATAAATTAGAAATTTAAATTTTATAATTATTTATATATTATTTATAAATAAATATAAATACTGTGTTAAATTTTAAGTAACTTAAGTCTTTAAGTTTACAATTTTCTCAAGCCTAACACTTAAATTTTAGCTTAATTACAATCCTAAGTCCAATTCCATCAAAATTTATTCCCTACCATACCTTTCATAAGATAGTCACACACTTTCTCTTAATTTAATAACTTTGTTCGGGTAATGATAACTCTAGTATTGCTTAATTGCTTAATTGAACCAACAATAGCTCTCTTGTGGATTATTCATGTACTAGATGTTTTTTAAATCAAGATACATATGTCCTAAAAAATTTATTACTTTCAAACCGAAAAAATGCAGAAAAACCGAACCAAACCGTCAATAACCAAACCGATAGTTATTTTTTTCATTTGGTTTGGTTTGGTTTTAGAAATTTAAAAACCCGACTAGATTGGTTTGGTTTTGGTTTTAACCAATATCCGATCCAAACCAAACCACAAACACCCCTAGGTGGGAGTATATTAAAGACTAATCCAATAAATTCTCAGTGAAAACCAGCTAACCATCCAGAGAAAGAATCAAAGGGAACAGTCACATTTAAGCTTGGTTGCAAAGCTCAACTTGATTACTGTAATGAGATCATAGAGTCCAACGTTCCTCGTCTGTGAAGAAGACAGAGATGACATCCAACTTTGCTACCAAGGATGCTCCTCAGAAGAATTGAAGGGGAAAAAGGCTCAAGGTAGATGTTAAAATAGCAACGCTTGTGTCCACGTAGAATCCACTAACTTCTTGCATGTGCATGAAATTAAAGTTGTTCTTAGGGGGGTAGTTAGATATCGCCTCACCATAAATATACATGTAACCCAAAACAGCCACAAATACCTTACTTTCTGGTTAATATTTTCTTTTGATTTATAGAAAAACATTGTTCATACTTTGGATACCAATTAATTGGTTTAGCAAAATCAGCTCTGTTGTAAGTCTTATCAATATGCTTCAGCTTCCTATCGTAACAAAGCATTTCCAACACTTGCCACATATTTACATGTTGATCAGAAAATTACAGAGGAAATTAATTGAAATCCACAAAGGCATACCTCAAAAAGCAGTTCATCAGGTAGTACTCGGTGTATCAATGCAGGGTCAACAAACTGCTTGCTGCTAGCACTTCCAAAAGGAGCGACAGGTCTAACATTAATCCCATACAAATCTGAAAGAAAAAAGGCAGTTGAATTGACAATAGTCTGTTCCACAAAATTCCATCATCAAAACCAAATGTCAATATAAAGAATCCAAGAAATGATGAATCTTTTATGCAGCAAATTGCTAGGAGCAAGGTAATTGAAGTAAGCAATGACAAAGTGCTTGAAAAATACCAAGCCATGGCCTATGAGGAAAAATGAACTGAGAAGCTCTCAACTGTGCAGCAGTTTCGAGTTCCACAGCAAGTTCCACTGTGTAATCTGCAAGATATGAGCCATCATCAATAAATAATGACAAATACAGAACAAGAAGAACATGAAAACACCAAAAAGCGGCAATTTGTAGTTCTGAAATTAACTCAAGGAAGAAAAGTCCGAAAGCTGATCAATGTCCAGTTGACAAGACTAATCAGATTTATTCATAAACCAGTAAACTGAGACAAAAAACACAGAGATTGACAAAAAAGATGCATATATATAGATAGATAGATACATAATTTGGAAATAAATACTTCCATTACTCAATGAGTTAAAAAGATAATAAGATCAAGCTAACAAACCTACAATAAATGAAAACTATTGCAACAGAACGGGCAAGTTGCATAAAATCACTCTTGAATCAGTAGTTCCAACTTCTCAAACTAGCAATGACTGCAGAACAGAAAGATTCATCTAACTGCAGACCAGCTAAAATATAGACGAGTGACGAGTCTAATCTTTTATCTATGAAAGATTTGGATATGAACAGACCCAATTATCTTCTCCTTTTTCCTTAAAAATAGTAACCGGGGTCCTTCGCACCGTGACTAATCCATTGCGTACCTACTAATCACCTAGCATTATTGGTAATATAAACCCTGTCTACCATGCTTTATATCAGCTCCATTGAACACAAAACAATACACTATACGATAAAACAAAAGCTGAAAAGAACATACAAATAAGCAACAACCACTACAAAACACATATATTAAAACAAAGATTCAATTTTTTTCACTTCTCCCTGAAATTAATGAAATCCCAGTAAAATCCAACCAAAAATTTGAACTTTCTTACAATACAACTCCTTCTCAATCATACACAACCCTTTCCATATCCCAAAACCCAAGAAAGATTCCAACCAAAGAATTTAAATTTACAAATACACAGAAGGTAAAAACCAATTCTAGAACACAATAGAGAGAAAAAAGTTCACATTTTGGAGAATTTCATAGCTCACCTGAGGCCATTTTTCTTGGTTTTGAATGTTGTGCTTGACAATTTGGATATCCAGCCCGAGAAAAACTGTGTAAAGGAAGAAATGAAAAAGGGGGAAATTTTAAGGAAATCAATTTTCCCAATTTATAATAGCCGTCTATTAGCACCGTCTTACGTATTGAAAATCTTTTTATCTAAAATTTTTATGCAATTTTAAATAGTCATGTGACTTGTTATAATTTGCCACGTGATATTATATTATTTATAATGATAATAAAAATCACTTGTCTTAAAAATTAAAAACGCATTTAACCCATTTTTATTTTTTAAAAAGGACAAGTAAATTTGTACACGCTTTATATTAAAATAAAAATATGTCCAAGTAATTATTAATATCGAAGAAAGTTATATAAAATGTAATGGCAACTAGTTATTCGAAACTGCAAATTGTGATTTCTCCAAACATGTAATTGTTTACTGTTAGTAATTATTTAAAACTGCAAGTTGTGATCCCTCCAAACATGTAATTGTTTATTGTTATAATTTGAAAGTTAAAGAATAATGTTATAACTTATAATTATTAGTCCTAAATTTATAATTTTTCATGATTTTTCTTTCATTAGTTCAAAATTGTTCCTTGATTCATTTAAAACTCATCATACTCGAGCTTTCCACTGGCCTTTGTTTTTGGCTCGATATCCATATAACTATAGATGTCTAGTTTTGTGACAAAAGTTACATCTCATCAACTTATAGCAATCAATTCACAAGTGTTCTATTATATGACAATGATCACAAAATGCATTTGGAGTATAGATCTTTTGTTTCTGATTTCCGAGACCAGGTCTCCAAGTGAACATTATTGTTGGAATCATGTTTTCAGACATCTTTCTACTTGGTTGTTTTGGTTGTGTGGGTCAACTGGATCCAAAGCTAAGGTTTTAGCGGACGTCTATGAAAAATTTCGGTAAAAATGAGGTTGGATTTAGATTATCAAAAAAGATGGTGAGCTATAGCATACGAAAATCGGCAAAATGGGAGGGGGGAGGTTTACTTACTCCGGGGCTTGTTTGACCTTTAAAATAAGTTGTTTTGACGGTGTGGGACAATTAGCTCCGTAGCTAAGGTCTTAAAAAACGTCCATGAAAATTTTTGGCAAAAATAACGTCGGAATTCCGGATCACCTAAAAAGATGGTGAGCTATAACACACGAAAATCGGCAAAACAAGGGGTTTACTTGCTTCAGGGCTCGTTTGACCTTGAAAATGAGTTGTTTTAGTTGTGTGGGTCAACTGGCTCCATAGCTAAGGTTCTAACAGAAGTCCATCAAAAAATTCGGCAAAACGACGTTGGAATTTCGGATTACCAAAAAAGAAGGTGAGCTATAGCACACGAAAATAAAAAAAAAATAGGGAGTTCACTTGCTCCAGGGCTCGTTTGATCTTGAAAATGGGTCGTTTTGGCCGCGTGGGCTAACTGACTCCATAGCTAAGGTCTTAAAGGACGTCTATGAAAAAATTTCGATAAAAATAACGTCGGAATTTCGAATCACCTAAAAAGATGGTGGGCTATAACACACGAAATTCGGCAAAACAACGGGTTTACTTACTTCAGGACTTGTTTGACCTTAAAAATGAGTCATTTTAGTTGTGTGGGCCAACTGGCTCCATAGCTAAGGTCCTAACAGACGACAATGAAAACATTTGGCAAAAATGACGTTGGAATTTCGAATTACCAAAAAAGACTGTGAGTTATAACACACGAAAATCAGAAAAATAGGGGGTTTACTTGCTCTAGGGCTTGTTTAACATTGAAAATGAACCATTTTGGCAGAGTGGGCCAACTGGCTCCATAACTAAGGTCTTAACAGACGTCCATGAAAAATACAGGCAAAAATAACGTTGGAATTCTGGATCACCAAAAAAAAATGGTGAGCCATAGCATATGAAAATCGGTAAAATAGGGGGTTTACTTGCTCTGGGGTCGTTTGACCTTGAAAATGGGTTGTTTTAGTCGTGTGGACCAACTGACTCCATAGCTAAGGTCTTAACCAACGTCAATGAAAAAATTCAGCAAAAATGACGTTGGAAGTCTGGATAACCAAAAATGATAGTTAGCTATAGCATATGAATATTGAGAAAATGAAGGGTTTACTTGCTCCGGGCTTGTTTGACCTTTAAAATGGATCGTTTTGACCGTGTGGGACAACTAGTTCCATAGCTAAGATCTTAACAGACGTCCATGAAAATTTTCGACAAAAATTACGTCGGCATTCTAGATCACCAAAAAAGATAGTGAGCTATAACACTTGAAAATCGATAAAATTAGGGTTTACTTGCTTCGGTGGTCGGTTGACCTTGAAAATGGATCGTGTTGGCTGTGTGGGTCAACTTGCACCATATCTAAGGTCTTAACGGATGTCCATGAATTACTTTTTTGGCAAAAATGATGGAATTTCGGATCACCAAAATAGATGATGAGTTATAGCACACAGCAATCGACAAAAATAGGGGGTTTAGTTGCTTGGGGCTCGTTTAACCTTGAAAATGAGTCGTTTTGGTTACATGGACCAATTGGTTCCATAAGTAAGGTATTTAACAGATGTCTATGAAAAATTTCAACAAAAATGACGTTGGAATTTCGGTTCACCAAAAAAGATGTTGAGCTCTAGCACACAAAAATTGGCAAAATTGGGGATTTACTTGTTCCGGGGCTCGTTTAACGGTAGAAATGGACTATTCGGCCATGTGGTCTAACTTGATCCTTAGATAAGGTCTTAACAGACATCTTTGAAAATTTTTGGCAAAAGTGACATCAGAATTTCGGATCACCAAAAAAGATGGTGAGCTATAGCATACGAAAATCAACAAAATGTGAGGTTTATTTGCTTTGGAGATCGTTTAACCTTGAAAATGAGCCGTTTTAGACTTGTGGGTCAACTAGCTCCACAACTAAGGTCGTATGACGTTCATGAAAAATTTTGACAAAAATGACGTCTAAAATCTAGATCACCAAAAAAATGGTGAGTTATAACACTCGTGAATCGGCAAATGAGGGGTTTACTTGCTCAGGGGCTCGTTTGACCTTGAAAATGGATCGTTTTGGTCGTGTGGGCCAAATGGCTGCATAACTAAGTTCAAAAAGAACGTCCATGAAAAATTTTGGCAAAAATGACGTCGGAATTTTGGATAACCAAAATACATTTTGATTTATAGCACACGAAAATCAGCAAAATGAGGGGTTTACTTGTTCCAGGGCTTGTTTGATCTTGAAAATGTCCCGTTTTGGCAGTATGGGTCAACTAGATCCATCGATAATAAGGTCTTAACAGACGCCAATGAAAATTTTTGGCAAAAATGACGTCGGAATTTTGGATAACCAAAATACATTTTGATTTATAGCACACGAAAATCAGCAAAATGAGGGGTTTACTTGTTCCAGGGCTTGTTTGATCTTGAAAATGTCCCGTTTTGGCAGTATGGGTCAACTAGATCCATCGATAATAAGGTCTTAACAGACGCCAATGAAAATTTTTGGCAAAAATAACGTATGAATTGTGGATCAGCAAAACAAATATTGAGTCATAGCAAACGAAAATCGGTAATATGAGGGGTTTACTTACTCCGGGGCTCGTTTGACCTTGAAAATGAGTCGTTTTGATCGTGTGGGACAACTAGATCCATAACTAAGGTCTTAAGAAACATCTATGAAAAAATTTGTCAAAAATAACATCGGAATTCTACATCACCAAAAATGATGGTGAGCTATAGCACACAAAAATCGGCAAAATAGGAGGTTTATTTGCTCCGGGGCGTTTGACCTTGAAAATAGGTCATTTTATCCTTGTGGTCCAACTGACTCCATAGCTAAGGTCTTAAGGAACGTCCATGAAAAATTTTGGCAAAATTGACGTCGGATTTAGATTATTAAAAAAGATAGTGAGCTATAGAATATGAAAATCGGCAAAATAGAAGGGGAGTTTACTTACCTCGGGGCTCGTTTGACTTTTAAAATGGGTTGTTTTGACGGTGTGGGACAATTAGTTTCGTAGCTAAGGTCTTAACGAACGTCTATGAATAAATTTGACAAATATGACGTCGGGATTCTGGATCACCAAAATATATAGTGAGCTAACCACATGAAAATCGACAAAATAGGGGTTTACTTGCTCCAAGGCTCATTTGACTTTGAAAATGGGTCGTTTTGGCCATGTAGGCCAACTGACTTCATAGATAAGGTCTTAACAGATGTTTATGAACAAAATTTAGCAAAAATGACGTTGAAATTCGGATAACAAAAAAGATAGTTATAACACAAAAAATGGGCAAAATTGGGGGTTTACTTGCTGCGAGACTCGTTAGACCTTGAAAATGAGTTGTGTTGGTTGTGTGGGACAACTTGCTCCATAACTAAGGTCTTAACGGACAACCATGAAAATTTTGATAAAAACGACATCGGAATTTAGGATCACCAAAATGGATGGTGAATTTTGACACGTGAAAATCGATAAAATGGAAGGTTTATTTGCTTCGGAGCTCGTTTGTCTTTAAAAATTGACCATTTTGGTTGTGTTGGCCAACTGGCTCCATAGTTAAGGTCTTAATGGAAGTCCATGAAAAAAATTCGACAAATATAACGTCGAAATTTTGAATCAACAAAAAAGATGGTGAGCTATAGCACACAAAAATTAGCAAAATAAAAGGTTTACTTGCTTTGTGGCTCATTGAACCTTTAAAATTGGTCGTTTTTGCCGTGTGGACCAACTGGGTCCAAAGCTAAGGTCTTAACGGACGTCCATGAAGAATTTCGACAAAATGACGGTGAAATTTCGCATCACCAAAAAGATGGTGAGCTATAGCTAAGACTGGTCAAAGAATTAAAATCGGTTCATCGATATCGGAACGGAATGGGATGCGTTGACCAGTACCGGGATGAATCGAATAGGAACTATTGGGAGGGATACTCGGTTCCGTCTCGTCCCACTATATACCGGGATGGAACCAGAACAGATCGAAACGGATCGGAATGGAACGGAACGGGATAAACGGAATGACACATCTAGTTATTTCAAAAAATGATTTTTTGAAATTACGAAAATATGAATATTTTTTTTTATTTTTCTAAGTTTAAATTAATAGTTTTTAAATTTATAATATAATTTTTTACTTAAGTTTATTTTAAAGATGTTTTTTTTAAAATTTTTTTGCTTATTAAGTTTGCAAGTTATGTCTAATAAAATTTTCAAAATTTAAATCTTTTAAAGTTTATACCTTATAAGTTATTACTTATTATTCATTAATATTTATAATTTATAAGTTATACTTATAGCTTTTGTATTGTAGTCTTTTGAAGTTATATAAGTTATTACTTATTATTCATTAATATTTATAATATATAACTGATATTTATAACTTGTGTCCTGTAATCTTTTCAAGTTTATACTTTATAAGTTATTATTTATTATTCATTAATATTTATAATTTATAAGTTATATTTATAACTTGTGTCTTGTAATATTAATAAATAAAATTTGTAATTTTGTAAAAATTAAATTAAAATAAGGATATAACAATTACAAATATTAAAAAATATCAATTTAATTTATTTAAATTTGTAACAAATTACAATTTCAATTTATAACTATTAGTAGAGTACATAGTTTACATAGCCACCTTTTAGAAAGGGTTCTGTTTCAACTAAGTTTCGGATGTAATACTAATAGTTGTATAGTCCCGTAAATTCTTTTTCTAACTCAGCTATAGATTGATTATAATCAAATTTTGGTCTTTGTAACGCTCGTTTACGATCTTGAAGTTCGATGCCATCATCACTACAACATTCAATAGCTGAATCTATAGAAAGTTCAAATTGACTATCTAACTTTGAAAGTCCTTGATTTCTCTGCTCAGCATTTATCCAATCTCTAAATAACACTGATATCTCTAAGTTGTCTTCTGCTGACGAATATTTGTGGTCTCCAATTTGAAATCTTGTTGCACTGAAAGTTGCCTCCGAAGCTACTGATGATCCTTGAATTGAAAGCACATCCTTCACCATCCTACTAAGTTTTGAAAATTGAGTTTCACGGTTCCTCCATCAATTCAATAGTTGTGGTATACCTTCATCGTTTGTAATATCATCAGAACCCTGTTCAAGATATTTGACAAATTCACATTTATTAGAAGAGTCAAGACCAAGTTTATGTTTCATTCGTCCATGAGCACCTACTTGAGGCATAGACGTTTGAGGATTTTCAACATTATCTAAGGAAGAATATTTATCATACATTTCTTTAGCAAAGAATTATATACTATTTTGACATGTTACCAAATCAGGTTCTTCTTCAGGTTGAATATCTAAATTTTGATTAATGCATTCAACTAAAGCTTTTGCACCATATTCTTTATATTCGGGGTTGAAAAAAATTGCAGTTAAATAAATTTGAGGGATAGGAAAAAAATATTTCTTAAATTTTGTAATCATAACTTCAACAGCAGTGGTAAATAAAATATTTGTTTTATATTCAGAAAAGATAGATGAAATCTCACATATGTGTATTAAAATTTCAGAAATAGTAGGATAATATATTTAAGAAAAAAATTTAGTAGCATCATAAAATGATTTCAAAATTATTCTAAGTTCATCTATTTTTAATTCATGATAAGCATTATGATTATTAAATAGCGTAGTCATAAGTTGCCTATATGCATAAGCAACTTCAAGTATATCATAAAAGGAATTCCATCTAGTTTTTACATGCTTCGAAAAATTTTCTAAACGAAAGTTTAAATGCATTACAAAGTTCTTTAAATTGATTAATTCTACTACTACTGTTCATATGAAAAATGTAAAGACAAGCATATCAATTTTATCACAACTATTTTCAAATAATTTCACACCGTCACTAGCAACCAAATTTAATATATGCACAGAACATCTAGCATGAAAAACATATTTACTAATAGGACAAAGTCTAGATTCTAGCATATTAATAGCATTTAAATTAGCAGAAGCATTATCTAAACTAACACTAATGACTATTACAAAGACCGAAAAAATCTAAAATTTCCAATATGGTAGTAGCAAATTAGTAATTAGTATATAGAATTATATAATATATAAAATATAATTTATATAAAATGTATAATATAATTTATATAAAATATAAAATATAATTTATATGAAATATAAAATATAATAGTTATATAAAATATAATTTATATGAAATATAAAATATAAATTATATAAAATATAAATTAATTAATATATATTAATTAAACCGAACCAGAGCCGGAACGACCGGGCCAGAACTGTAATGAACCGGGATAAACTGGTACCGGACCACGATTTCATTTCGTTCCGCGTACTGATTCAGACTATCCCGTCCCGTTCCTTATGCAATCGAAACGGGACAAATTGGAATGAACCGGAACGGTATCAGTACGTCTCGTTCCGTTGCCCAATCTTAGTTATAGCACACTAAAATTAGCAAAATAAGAAATTTACTTGTTTCATGGCTAATTTGACCTTGAAAATGGTCCGTTTTGATCGTGTGCCGACTGACTCCATAGCTAAGGTCGTAATGGACGTCCATGTAAAATTTCAGCAAAAATGAAGTCAAAATTTTGGATTAATAAAAAAAGATGGTGATCTATAATACACAAAAATTGATAAAATGGAGGATTTATTTGCTTCGAGGCTTTTTTGACCTTGAAAATGGATCGTTTTGGTCGTGTGGGTCAACTGTCGGATCACCAAAAAAGATGGTGAGCTATAACACATGAAAATTAGCAAAATAGGGGGATTTATTTACTTCAGGACTCGTTTCACCTTGTAAATGACTCATTGTGGTCGTGTGGGTCAACTTTCTCCATAGCTAAGGTCTTAAAGTACGTCCATGAAAATTTTTGGCAAAAATAACATCAGAATTACGAATAGCAATAAAGATGGTGTACAGTACAATAACACACAAAAATTGGCAAAATAGGTGATTTACCTGCTCTAGACTCGTTTGACCTTGAAAGGATCGTTTTGATTGTGTGGGACAACAAGCTCCATATCTAAGGTCATAACGGACGTCCATGAAAAAAATTGGGCAAAATTGACGTCGAAATTCTGGATCACCAAGAATCCATATAGCACACAAAAATCGATTAATATAGGGGGATTACTTGCTTTGAGGCTCGTTTAATCTTGAAAATGAGTCATTTTGGTTGTGTGGGCCAAATGTATCCATAGCTAATGTCTTAATGAATTTCCATGAAAAAATTTGACAAGTTTAAGTGTTTACTTGTGCACATCCAAAGTTAAGGATCATAATAATCAACTGATGTCAAGTTAAGGATCATATTTATATTTTATGCCTATAATGTAATACTATATTGAATTGATGGGTATAAGTGTATTTTAAGATATTTTACACCAAATTTTACCTTATATTTCAAGTTTGCTAATTTCACTTATTCGTTCATTGTAATTATCATTTAGGGTGTGTTAAGTATAAAGGAAAATATTTTTCAATTTTCTCATGTTTGGTTGGGTTAAATGTTTTGAAATTTACTCTCAAAACCAACTCATTTCCCTCAAATTTAAGAAAAATGACTTCCCTTCAAAACTTAAGGAAAATATTTTTCATAATTCTCTTTCAACTTCAAATTAGAGTTTTTTTTTGTTGAAAAAATCTATTTATTTGTCCTTACCTCAAACTAGCGCCCACCACCACACCACCAAAAGAAAAAAGTTAAAGCTTGTTTTTAAAAAATGTAACATCATCTTTTTAGCGAAAATGATAGAAATTCCATCTTTAAATTATTTTATTACAATTATCCCTTATTAGTTTTACAAGTTTCCAAGATCCCTTATTTTTGTCCATCAGATTAGTGTATCGGCGTATTAGATTGATATATCTTGCGCATCAGATTAATATATCTCGCACAATCAGATTGATGCACCAAGTATAGAATCACATCAGATTAATGTATCATGTATGAAATGTAATATATCTTACTTAATGATTAATGTATCTCGTGCATCAGATTAATGTATCAACGCTTATATTATTGTGTCAGTTTGAAATAATTCTATAATTATAAATTTATAAGGGACAAATTATAGTTTTACCTTAAAAGTATGTGATTTTTGTCCTTTGCCCAACTTTTTACCCCACCTTCCCCTCTACCACTACCCCCTCCCCCCTTAAAAAAATATTAAAAGTTATTTTTAGAAGTATCTAATTTCATTTTTTTTTACCCTTTCCCACCCCTATCCTCGCCGCCATCAGCCCCCCCCCCCCTCAATAAAATTAAATCTGTTTTTTTTAAAAAAATCTACTTCAAATTTTTATTTTTTTCACCCCTACACCCGACCCTTCTCCCCCACCCCCCCAAAAAAAAATTAAGTTTATTTTAAAAAATATTTTCGACTTCAAAATTTTATT
Source organism: Solanum lycopersicum (assembly GCF_036512215.1). Lineage (NCBI taxonomy): Eukaryota > Viridiplantae > Streptophyta > Magnoliopsida > Solanales > Solanaceae > Solanum > Solanum lycopersicum. The sequence goes on along the minus strand of NC_090810.1, from coordinate 6,270,708 downwards.
TTTCTCTTTGATCCTCGACCCTCCCCCTCCACCCCTTACCAGACCCCACCTTTAAAATAATTTAAGTTTATTTTAAAAAATATTTTCAACTTCAAAGTTTCATTTTTATTATTAACTTCATCTTTCTGAAGTAATTTCACATTAATTAGAATGTGTAAGGAACCATCAATTCTTGATCATTATTACACTCTTTTTCTCTACTTGCTGGTTGATTAAAATGTACTCGATCTGAATCTTTCCAAATATGATAGAGTGATTTAGGAGATTGTTCCCAAGTTACAATTAGTGAAGTAATGAGCATGTATGTCAACTCTGCATAATCCATTTTCTTCTTTTAATAGCAGAGCATTGAGATTTGTTTTATCATTTTGGAAAAAGGTGCTCTTTAGTTGGATTTGTTTTTGTTGCTAATGGTAATCTCTACATTAACCATGGCGATTGCCGTTTTCTCTAATAGCAACAAATCGAGAGTGTGTTTGTACTTGTAACATTGAGTCAATTTTCAATGGAAGTGGATCTGAAGCTGCATGGTAGTAGTTCTCTGAACCCTCTGTGTATGTGAGAGAAAAGTAAGCAAATTCATTTTGCATATGTGTATATTAGGACATCTCCAACCCTACACTCTATTTTATTCTCCAAATATATGGTTCTTAATTTTTTCAGTCAACCAACTCCAACTCAATTCTCTATTTTATTCTTTAAGAAATTTTTTTTCCTCTCTCCTTAATAGTATATTATTATTTCTATTTCCTTTTTGTTTTCCTATTCCATAATATCAATATTTTCTTTCTTTTTTATGAATAATCATTCTATAATTTCATGTAATATAAAATTTTGTGTTTTTTTTTAAAATTTTTTTATTTAATACTAAATTATATATTATTCTATACTTCTAAATAACAACTACGAATAATTGAAAAAAAGATATCAACAAGCACAACCCCAATCAAAATCACAACTTCTTTAAATCATACACTAACTCCTTTTTCGAATATCGCTAAATCTAGAAACGACTTACCGAATTACTAAATTATTGTTGCAATTTTTAAAATTATTATGTTATACATTGTATCTGTTGTTATCTTGTACTTAAGTTATTATGTTATATACGTATTATTTTTTAAAATTATCTTATCATGTAAACTTTTTGCATTCTTCATAGTGGAAATTAATATACCATTAAATTGTATCACAAAGTGACAGAAAAATTTCAAAATATTATTAATTCGAGATAAAAGTAGTATATATAAAATAAAATATTTTTACAATGTTATAATAAATTTAAAAGGAATTGCATATATTAGATATTTAATTAATAGTTTTATGTAAAAAATAATATGTTAATTACAAAAAAATAGAAATAATAATATAATATTCAAAAAGTGAGATAGAGAGTATGAATAGTAGTTCTTCAAATTCTCTCTATAATTGGAGAGGGTAAAATAGAGAGTTGCTGGAGAGAATTCTCTATTTTACTCTCTCCAAATACAGAAAATTAGGATTAAAGATGATCTTAACTGTCTAAAGAAAGATTTCTGCATATGTACGATTCTTTTTTTTTTCTCTGTCAAATCATTTCATCTCAAAGGACAAACCACAATAGCAGAAGTCACCAAGAGTTTGTGAAAATTCTGTTGGAAGTGGTGTCCTTGTAGGTGCAGGATCTTCGTCTTTTTAGAGTTAACATGATGCTGAACAATTAACCATGGATCCCCAGTTGAGCAGTAGGCAGAACTGGATTAACACCATCTCATATTGCAGCAACAATATTTAGCATACTTGGACAAACCATAGAGGCTTTAGAAGGCATGACCAAGAGACTACATTGATGCAAACAATTGAGTTTGTTTTGAGTAAATCAAAATTACGTCATGAACGTTGAAAGCAGAGCAAGCAAATAACTATTTTAGGAAATGTAGACACAAAAGAACTAGCAAAAACTGTGTTGGTTCTAAAAACAGAGCAAAGCCAACCCAATCAGCATCACTCGCTGGTCGTCTTGGCCACAACTCACTGTGACGAAAATGAAGAGGAAAGTGAACCATGAAAAGGAGAAATTGACTTCCGGCTAGACACCGACCATCGACACAGTCTCTAGAACCGACAAGTAATCCGGTCCCAGTTCGGGTCCATTCTTATGACTCTTCTTCTTCGTATTCTTCTCCATTGCTTGCTTCAGCAATAGAGACGGAAAGCACCAATCTGAGGCAACCCCCATAGCGGGTCGGGTCAAACTTGTACTTTCCTCCTAATACAATTCTTGCTATATAACATATTTAGTGAAGATGAAGATGAAAGATGAAAGATGAAATGCAAAAACAAGCCGCTACCTAAGTAGACAAATTTATGAGGTAAAGAACTAAGAAAGACTAGAAAGCAAACCATATCAAAAGACTTTCCAATAAACCAAATAAGCTGTCGATTAATGTGACTTAGCAAGTTTTAATAAGAGGAATACAAATTCAAAATGTCATGTCCTGTGGCATGTTGCTAAGTGCTTGCATTGTGCTGCTTGCAACATTCAAAAGTTGCAAATACTCATCCGCTCCGTCAACAAGACACTGCAGAAAAAGGAAAACATAAGCACATCATTGTCAGCTAACTGTGCTGGAGACAGTCAATTCTATGGTGCTAATCGACTATGGTGCTGATACGTTACTGCAATAAGCTAAACTAGGGGAGAATTTCAGATGACACTATCACTAATACCGAATTCATAGCACACAGCTATTCATTAGTCAGTACTCTAGTTCACTGGGAAAGAAAAAAATAACCAAAACTAATACTCACGTCTTAAAACAAGTTGCACTTTTGACTACAAATTAAGAAATTGATGCAGAGAACTAAATGTTGGGACCCTCGTAGTTCTAACCTCATCATTCTTTCAGAGATGGAGGAAATAAAAAATAAAACACAAAGGAGTATAAACAGCAATAATCACTCTGACAACAATACTATTAGAGTAAGCTGAAGAAGAGGAATAACCTTGTCTGCTTCAGCAAATTTCTTGCATATTCTTGCTTTTTGTTCATCAGAAATGTCGTCTGCATCAACTAATATATCATACAACTGAAAGAAGCAGCATGTTAGTACAACATGTTAGCATGGTTGAATGAAAAATGAGATGATACACAGATATTGGGACCTGAGACAGCATCTGAGAAACAGGATATCCTTCTGCAATGACATTGTTCACTTCTTTGTTTGCCAAGTCAAAATTGCCACTTCTGCAAGCTGAGAATATAGCCTGAACAACTTCATTTGGGATGACCTGATCATAGTAATTGCACGTCAGTCGCTAAAACAAGCGTAGAACCCTAGTATATAAGTGCGAATAAGGCAGATGGGTGGGCTTATACTCCCCTAAGTGTTGAATAAGTCTACAAACTTGGAATTGGACCAGCTAACTCAGACAATTTCTCAGTTATAAACCAAAAGTACAGTATTGACCATGACTTCAGATGTGAGCTTATCTACACATACCAAAACCATAGCAAAAATAAATTGAATTATATGTAATGATAAATATATTAAGTTGAATTCTATATCTACACATACCAAAACCATAGCAAAATCCTAATACCGACCTAATCATCTTTGGAAGGTCTTCCAGTGAATTCTCAAACATCAAACAGCCGGAAATGGAGAAATTCAAGCAAAGAAGTGTTTTCAGTGAAGCAGGTTATAGTAGTACGAACGCTGTCAATGTTTTGACTGGTTCTTGGCCTTGGAAACTGATATGAAAGACAACTACGCACCGAAGTCAAGTGTTTTACTTGGACAGCCCTCAAAGATGCCATACTAACACAGGATAATCTTTAAAAGAAAAGGATCTCGCTGATGAACAGATGTTATATGTGCCAAAAGACTCAGGAGTCAGTTAACCTTTTTTTTTACACTGCCCTGTTACAGCAGACCTTTGGCACATGTTAACAGTAATATCTGAAATCAGTTGGACAACCCCAAACAGCTTAAAAGGAGCAGTTGAAAGTTGGAGCTTATGGAAAGTAGATAGAGTCATCAAGAATATCTGGCAAATGAAACCAGTATGTATTTTTTGGTGTTCATGGACAAAGAGGAACAGCAGATACTTTGATGGGACTTCAACTCCTAACTGTGATCTAAAAACCAAGTGTTTTGTTAACCTTTTTAGTTGGAGCAAATTATCCGCTGTTAATGATGCTATGACCTTTTAGAACTTATTATCTCAGTGGCTTAGCAGCCTTAAATTTTTCCTCATGGTTTCAAGCTCCCAGCTTCTAATAGTTTTTTGCAGTGTAAGGAGCTTTAACCTTTCATAGTAAAGTTTTATGCATCTTTCTTGATGCTTTTCAGTAAACTTACTTCATCAATTTTAAGAAAAAAGATTGAATATGAATGTATTGCTACAAGTTGTCAACTCAAATAATAACAGATGTTTGCAAAATCACCGTGGAACTCCACGAGTGATTATATTTGAGACAAGTAACGAGCATACAGTATGCGTGCTCCAATTTAAAGGGCATTGTTATGAAATTGTCCAGGTTCTATATTAGAATCTTTATATTTTCAGTTAAGAATGTAATTATTGACACCAATCAAAAGGACTTTATGCTTGCTTTCTCATTTTAAGATATTTAAAGACATTCCAAAAAAAAATTCTCTTCTTTTCCTTAGTTTTAACTACTACTACTAAAAGTTGTAAATAAACTCTTTCAGATTTGTGACATCAGCATAGCCCAAATATCAAAGGCTCAGATGCCAAAGAAAATGGTGAAATTTATAATAGCCTTCATTGAAATAAAGGAATAAATTAGAACCACATAAAAACGCACAGTACTAATAAGGAGAATGTCTTATACATCTATATACTGCTACAATAATAGCCTGTTTGGATTGGCTTATTGTAGGTGCTTTTAAGCAAAAATAGCTTTTAAGCAATTTTGTAGTGTTTGGGTAAAATAAAAGAAGTGCTTTGGGTAAAATAAAAGAAGTTTTTATAAGCACTTATTTTTAAGCCAAAACCAGTCAAAGCCATAAGCTAGAATTTTCTTTGGCTTTTGGCTATAAAGTCATAAGCAAAGCCCATCCAAACAGGGTCAAAGTATTATATACATCAAGGTAAAGAAAAGGCTTGATGCATAAATCAACAATTTTCCGTCCCAAAAATTTTAATAGATGAACGCATTGATCATGTGAAAGCTTAATAATGATCCCTTAGTTGGTCTAAAAGAAATATCAAATTAACACAACAGAACCAGATATGAACTTACCCCAGACACACTAATCAGTTCCTTTGCTGATATGGAAGATCCAAATAACCGAGCAGCACTCTGCAGCAATTAAAATGTTACCAATCAATTTTCAATGTTTGATAATATAGTCAGGAAGTAAAAGATGGCAAGAAGCAGAGGGTAGAAATTGCATAATATTTATTCCTTCCATAAAACAATAAGGAAAGCTTCATTCTAATTCTAGAATGAACTGAAATTGCAGCAGCAGCAGCATCTCATAGCTGAACAAGTGTCTCTGCGATATTTATTATGGGTATGATGTTCCACTCTCACCTTTTTTTCCAATCATCAATAAATGTGATTACTCCTTTACTTCTTCAGTCCTACGTATTTTCTCATCTCAGGGAAGATTAGCTAGAACTGCATATATAGTTCTTATCCTTGTTTTTTTCACTGCACAATCCAAAGATATAGTCTAGAACTAAGCAGATTATATTTAGATAAATCAAAGCAGAGAAATATTTCCTCTAATTCACGAAGAATGGTTCTTTTTTATAGGTGTTCTTCTCTTTCCTTGTGCTGAGCCAACTAGCAATTCTTTTAGCTTCTTTTCTTAATACTAAAAAATGTAGAAGGCAGAAAATTCATCTTACTTGTAAGTATGTAATAGCCCTTCGCAAATCACCTTGAGAAATTGAACTGAGGGTAGAAAGAGCCTGCAATCAGATGACACACTCCTATATATAGCTTAATTCCAAAGTGACAATTGAACCATCAATTAAATGAATGAAGCAAACAGTAGTTACAAAAAAGGAATCAAGTTACTATATCCCCACACCTCTGAATCTAGATTAAGACCTTCTTCTTTACAAATATGCAATATTCGGCTGCCCATTATTTCTTCAGGAAGTGGCTTGAATCTGAACTTCGCACATCTAGAAGCAAGTGGCTCTATGATCCTAAACCAAAGAAGATTATTCAATTTATTAATGTTCTGAAAAAAACGTACTTAGATCAATAACCTATCACGTAATCAAAGAAAATGGCTTACTTACAAGAAAACAAAAAACAAACAGCATGCCAGAGGAAGTCTTTTTCTTTTGTCTCGGGGAAAATATCATATAGTCATGTAACCACCTTATATCATGTAGATGAATAAATGATCAAGTCAAACTTATTTGTGTGTCCATAGGTTCTTTTGAAAAAAAGATCAAATACCATAGTGTTAGTACACAATGACTTGAGCATAAAGATGGAAAAGGAAATAAAAAACATTCTGAGGAAGGGAAGATGTGACAAGGCCAGAAGGTATAAGCCAGTGAAGAGCATTGAGCCTTCAATACAATTTCTCACAATATATTTATCATTATCTTCCCTACTCCACCTTAAGCACATTCAGCAGAAAGCTTGAAAGATCTTTTAAGTTAACCACAAAATGTGCACAATATAGCAGGATGTTCTACTTTTTTAATTCTCCCAGGCACTAATCCCGATGTAACTTTTAAAATCCTCTCACTACCCAGAAAACCTATCCGGTGGTCCTTCTGACCACCGGAATTCCATCTCTCTTTCTCCTTCTTCCAATTGCCTCCATCACAACCTCCTTCACCCTATTCCGACCCTACCCCAAAAATACCCATCCTCAAAAAACACCTCATGCGCTCCCACGCGCCTCCTTTCTCCATCAGACACCGACGCCACGCGCCTCACACGCCTATCGCGTGGGACGCCAATCGCTTCACAGGTCACCGGCACTCTCTCATGGGAGTGGACACCATTTTTTTCGCGGTAGGCCTACAACAGATACATGGTATGACTGGATAGAAAGAGGCCGTAACGAGATAACAAGGATGAGCTTTAACCAGAAGACATGGAATGGTTGATTTACGCTCTTAAAGAAGCTTCACAAGGACAAGGGAACTCAGTTCGCAGCTGGAAGTTAAAGGATCTTTTTTCAGAATTCTTTTGCTCAAGAAATTTCAACAAATATGGTCGATACATCAGCATCATTAACATGCAGGGTAGGAGAAGAGCAGTGATCATCATCCCGGAGTGGTCTCAAAATTCCGGATGGATGGAATTGCAAATTATCAATTTTTATCAATGTTAAGGTTCAGAGAACAGTTAATACAACACACAGGGAAACAGAGGGCCTATCATATTCGATACTGTCAGAAGTAATAAATGGACTACAAGAGACTTTACTGATGCCAAGATACAACAAAAAGGAAATTTGCTGGTTATTACAGATGCCATACCAAAAACCCAGTATGACATACTAGCTAAGAGTGTAACTCTGCCGGAGGAGATCCCAGATATCATTTTGTCGGAGATTCATAGATGGGTTGGGAGTACCTGGAGACATCATCATGGCATCAATATCTATGACTTGGGGAATAATTGATTTTTATTTGAACTCCCCAATAAAACTGTTGCAGAACACATAGTAAGAGGAAAATGGTTCTGGAAAACACACAAGTTCAATCTTCAAGGTGGTCGCCGACTTCGAACTCCATCCATGAAAAGCCGGATCAGATTTGGATCAGGATAGTGGGTTTACCCCTCCAACTTTGGTCCAAGAAAGTCTTCCGGGAGATCGGGAATTTCTGTGGAGGTTGGATTCAAACTGAAGAAGAGACGGAGCTTTGTAATCACTTGAATGGGCGAGGTTAAAGGTGAGAGGTGATGGCTATTTTGTCCCTTATTCAGCACAGCTGGTTCATGAGGGTTTGACTTTCAAAGTTAAGATTTGGGTGGAAACATCTGCGAGGGTGGTTACCGATGAGAGAATTCCAGTTGTCCCTAACAACCAGGTCCAAAGATTGATTGGACATAGAGGGGATGAGAGCCTTTTAAGCTTTACAGAGGTTTCTGCACACGTGGATTCCTCGTAGGATCCAGCAATTTTGAAACAACCTGCTGTACCAGCACGTGAACCTTTGTACCGTTCAACAATTCGATTCCTAAGAAATCCAAATATGTAAGATAGGGCGAAAAAATGGGCCCGGATCTGCTGGCACAATTCATTTTAAGTGGGCCTCTCATTGAAAACTCCTTCTCTCAGCTAAATGAGCCAATCACTGCGGAACTTGAAGCCACTTCTATTCCTCCATCAGCTTCAAGGTGCAAAAAAAATAGAAGGAACAGAACTGGAAGAAAATGCGATGGAGAAGGAAGCTGATACAGAAGATAATGTTGATAGAGAAACAGTGGAAGTGTCAAACAAGTGCCCAGACCTTCCTGATTCTCATTCTGCATTTGGAAAACTATTGCTTTCAAAAACTTGATTCACAGAGAGGTGAAGAGAACTACTCTTTGACAATAATTGAAGATGTAGTTCCTTTAAACCACGTAGTCCAGAGGAAGAAGATGATTCAGAGCTTGACGTTCCGATTTGGATCTATCAGAACATAAAATTAGCAAAGGATTTCGGAGTAAACACTAAGGGATGCAAAGAGGAAGCTACGAGGTTGTTTATGAAGATCAATAGTATGAGACAGAATAACACTGACTGGGTGGGAAGAACTTGAATTCAACTTCAGTAGTTAAAGGCTCAAAAGAACTTAAGAGCCTAGGATGTGGGAGCAACTTCAGAAATAATGGTACCAGAAGCAGGGAGGGTTAAACATTAGCTAGTGATAAATGACAGTCAAGATAATTTCATGGAATGGAGAAGCCTGAATCAGGCAAATAAGAGGTGTGTAATCAAGAATCTATCCAAGGGTGGAAGGCTGATGTTTATTGCTTCCAAGAGACCAAGATTATAGGGGATGTGAGAAACATTATTAAAGATTTATGGGCAAACTGAGGAGTGGAATTTTGTCAACTTGAAGCTCGTGGTACTAGCGGGGACATCCTAATTATTTGGGACGGGAAGGTTTGGACAGGGCAGGTTAGCAGTGTGGAAGCATGCTCTATATCCTGCAAGTTCATAGGTAAAAGTCTTGACTTCACCAGTACTTATTGGCATCTATGCTCCAAATAGTAGAGAAGAAAGAGAAGAAGATTTGTGGGAAGTTGGGTCAGCTAGAGGCCTGTTCAACGGCCCTTGGGTAGTTTGTGGGGATCTCAACACAGTTAGATTCCTCTCTGAGAAGAAAAATTGTTCAAGAATCACAAAATTGATGTCTGACCTCCCTGATTTCATTGAAGATATGAGCTTGTTGGACCTTCAATTAGCAGTAAGAAGTTACACATGGGGGAACATGAAATTGCAGCTAGGCTAGATAGGTTTCTAGTGTCTGATGAGTGGAATGGAGGCTTCAAAAATAACAAGCAATCAATCCTGCAAAAGGTCACTTCTGATCACTCACCAATTCTAATACAATGTGGGAATTGGTAGCCTGTGAGGTCCTATTTTAAATTCGAAAATTAGTGGCTGCAGACTGATGGTTTCGGTAGCCTGTGAGGTCCTATTTTAAATTCGAAAATTGGTGGCTGCAGACTGAGGGTTTTTTAGATAGAATCAAGGAATGGTGGAGGTCCTTTGACTGTGAAGGAAGGCCAGATTTCATCTTAGCCTTTCAGCTGAAAACACTTAAAATTGAGTTGAGAGAGTGTAGCAAATCAGCACAAGGAAATTTGGCATTACAGAAAGAGAACATAGTCAATCAATTTGCTGAATTTGAGGAAGTCCAGGATCAAAGAGCTCTTGGGGAAGAGGAGATCCACTCAAAAGCTAAGCTTCTGTTAAGAGTTTGGAGATTGCATGGAGACAGAGATCAAGGGTTAGTTGGCTAAAACAGGGCAACAACAACACCAAGTTCTCCCACAAAACTGCCAACTCGCGCACCAACTTACACAGAAGATACAACAATATTGATGAGCTAAATGTGGGGGGTGAAGTATTCAGGAATCCAAAAGACATAAAGAAGGAAATTGTAGTTTTCTGTTAGAACTTATTCAGAATCAGAAACTTGGAGACCTTCAGGTGGGTGCAGGATGAATCACAAAATTAATGCTGAAGATAATTTCATGCTTTAGAAGGAATTTGAGGATCAAGAGATAAGGATAGTGTCAAACTTTGTGCTAGTGACAAAGCTCCTGCTCCTGATGGTTTTACCATGGCCTTCTATACCCATTGTTGGGAGGTTATTGGAAAAGATGTGATCGCCACAGTCAAGAACTTTCATGAGAGGTGCGTCTTTGAGAAAAGCTTCAACTCTACCTATCTGGCTTTAATTTCAAAAAAAATGGGAGCTAAGGAGCTCACTGACCTCAGACCCATTAGCCTAATTGGTCGAGTGTACAAAATCATCTCCAAAATACTCACCGACTCAAGCCCAAAAAGTGGTCTTTGGTTGCACTACCTATGATTAATGAGTTTACCTCTCCTACACATAATGGTGCTCTATAATACCATAGAATAGAAAACAATGTCATAACTAGCCCTTAATATCTCAGATTCATCATGGTAAAATTATCATATCTTTAGAGTGAAACAATTTTGTTCCTACTCCAAAATATTTTCACGCATACCATTCAAACAGCTTAAAAGAGATCAAACTGAATAAAAAGCAAGCCAAAGGCACAAATAAGTAAACCAAAGAGAGTGGATGAAACCAATTGCACATGTAAATTGGCACTTATTCACCAATATTCATATCATAGTTAAACTATTTAATGTCTCCAGTAATTCTCACACCAGGATGCCCCAAACAAATAAACCAAAAAAAGGATCAGCCAAGTTTTGTTTGCAAAATAATTTCATTAAATGTTGTAAATAGGCGACATGCATTTCAAGTGAAAATACAAGGTTGATTTCATGGACAGATAAGTCTGAAATGAAGCACTACTTCCAATTAGCCACATAATCGACTTCCATCACTGAGCTTGTTTCAGCTGTCCTATACCTAGAAGAGAAAAGGGGGGCAAATAGCAAAAACTTAAAAGAGCAAAACTTAATTGAGTTTCACCACAACTATTCAAGGATCATTTAAAGATAAAACTCCGATCTACTTGTTATATGGAACTGACAAGAAGGCTTAAATCAGATTCCAGAATTATTTAAGAGTTTGGCAATCCCGACGCCAATTCTACAGTTGCAGAACGTAGAATATACAACCATTCTTTATATTTGATTTTCTTCCATCAACAAAAACGAGTTCAACAGAAACAGTAAAGCTGATTTCCAAGGGCAGAATAATCAATTTACGTAGGAAAACAATCAGTTAATGTGTTGTTATTTACAAACAAACCTCTACGAAGAGCAAAGGAAATCGAAATAAGATAAATTAGAAAAAAAGGCAGAATGATAATAAACCTGCTGATGTAATTACAAATGAAGAAGAATCTTGTAACTTTTGAATATGTCTCCATAGTTCGTCGCAAGGCATTCTGCAAATCCAGGTGTTAGATCAAATTTATGTAGTTTATTAGTAAAAACGAGAAAGGCAACTCACTTGAGCATCTTGAGTCATTGAATCTGCTTCATCAAGGATTATGATCTTAAAAGGTGGGCAAGGATAACCACTGAAATGAGTAAGGAAGATATGTTGTTAAACATTATAGTAAAAGAGAGGCTTAAAATGCATTAAGAACATATGTTGTGCGGACTCTTCATATATGCAGGCGAACCCGTCTAGACGCGACTCTGGTGCGGGTGCGGGATGCGTGTCGAATTCATTCAATCCAATCCGAACACTTTGACCGAAGTTGAGAAAAGATTAGGGAAGAAAAAATCAATTTCCGGTGACGCGGTGACGTAAAGAGGACAAAGCTTGAAAAAGTACAGAGAAAAGAAGAAGAGAAAAACAGTTCCAGCGACGGCGACGTAAAGAGGAGAAAGTTGAAAAACTACAAAGAAGAGAAGGAAGAGTTTACAGAGAAGAGAAGAACGGAGAGTTTTTTTCTTGAAACAAGTAAAGGAAATACAGAGCCCTTTTTTTATCTTTCTTGAAAAAGTACATGTTCTTTTTAATTTTTCTTGAAAAGGACATCAACCAGCAGAAAAAGGGTTTATTTTTTTCTTAAAATAAGTGTACTATATATATATATATACACGATATTTCCAACTGAATTTTTTTTTAATATCTTCATAACTATTTTTTTATAATATTGAAATTTTTTAGCCGTATCCCCGCACCCGTATTCATACTCGGATTCGCATCCTTCTCGAATACCCGCACCTGAGTCGAGCAACTTAGTTAAGAACTGAGCTAGACAAGACAAAAGTATACCTTTGCCGATTAGAACCTACAGCAACAGCAGCAAAGTTCTTAATTTTTGTACGAACTACATTGATACCACGGTCATCACTAGCATTTAGCTCCAATACCCTCGATTTATACAGCTCAGGTCTGTTAAAGAAGAAATCATTGGAAGATGAAATATATACATACAGAAAGTAAGGTAGGCAAAAGGTAACAATCAAACAGCAGAAACTAACAAGGCCCAAGTTTGATGATATGATTTCTCTTTTGTCAGAGAGAATCCTAAACAACATATGAACATAGAATCAAGGAAGTAAATACATTTTCTTATCCAAATGCATTTAACAACACGATCTTAGTTGTCTGTCTATGAATCATACAGAGAACGTGTATGTAGAAACATGACTAGGTCAAGACACCAAACTAGCAGCATCCAGAAGAATCGCCATAAGTCCTAGGTCAAGACACCAAAATTTGAAGCAAGGCAGAGCTGCAGCTTGCTGTTTAAGACTATAAGTCCTCTCAATTTCAAGAATAAAAAGAATGTAAAGAAAACAGATGTCCCAAAGTTCCGTTATTACTCAATATCATTCTTTTAAAACAAAAGGAGGATTTAAATTGCTCCAGAAGTAGTAAACTTTTTTCAAAAGTTCAAGTCTTATTCCTCTTCACACTTGAATTTCGAATCAACTTTTCGCAGAAGAACGAAATTACTTTTCTTTGCTAAACTAGAAACAGTGTAAGATAGAAACTCCTAGCCCCAATTGGATAGCGACTAGCATTATAGGTCATTAGGCAACTGAAAGGCAGAAAGGGATTTTCAGGAATCATATTTATACAGACTTATTCATAATCAATTCCACCGAACTACAAATTCCCATGAAATTAACATATAAAAACACTTCTATTTTTACTAAAATAGATATTGATTTTCAGGAATCACATCAATAGAAACTTATACATAATCAACTCCCCCAAAACTACCAATTTCTAAATGAAATTGACATCCACTAGGAATGTTACCAGTTCAAAAAAAGTTAACATCAACTAGGGAGAACCCCAAGTAAAATCCACACACAACTTAAAAACATACCCGAAAAGCTGATGGGCAATGGCAAGAGCAGTGGTTGTCTTTCCAGTTCCAGGAGGACCATAAAACAACATATGCGGGCACTATAACAAATAAAAAAATGATAATAACTTAGTACTGATGTTTGTTTCTTCACGTAAAGAATGCTGAATTCTGTATTCTCAACAGGAAATTAAAGAAAACCCTAGGCAGTAAGTGTTTAATGTGCTTAGCAGTAAATCAATCAAATGAAAGTGATGGTTTACGTTAGAAGTCTCGAGAGTGTTGGTGAGGACTCGAACGACTTCATCCTGGTGAGCTACATCCTTCACTTGCTTCGGTCGACTGCAAAAATTTCCAAAAGTTACATTTCCATGGCTGAGAGCTAGAAAAGAGGAGCTAAGTTAATTGGAAGGTTACTATTTCTCGACCCATGGCTGAGAGCTCTGCATAACTGGCGCCATAGCTGTTCTCTTTCTTTTGTCAGAGTGCTGTACTGTTTCCCGCTTGAAGAAGAAGAAGAAGAAACGGGAAATTTGCTAATATATGCGTCATTTGGGCCAAATGAATTTTGGCCCAACACTCCCAAACTAGTTAATTACACAAATATTTCTATAATCAATACTAATCTACTTTATAATTTAAAATATACATATTATTTCACTGGTAAATCTTTTAGACTCATGTATATGTATCGAAGATGCTAAATATATGTTTCTTTGATATCATGTACAAACGAAATTTTGATGCATTGATAGAGAGGCGAATGAGATAGGAAAGGGATATTGCATCCTAGATACATGAAACGTGCATCTAAAATAAATTACTCCTAATCCATGGATTTTTTGTGATTCTGAATTTTTTTTGGCTGGAAATTTCCATTGAGATCCTATTAAGACCTTAACAATTGAGCTAGTTTGTCCCGAGGGGCAAATCGACTCATTTTCAAGTTCAAACGAGCCCAAAGCATGTAAAATGAGATTATATCGATTTTCATATGTTATATAGTCCATCAATTTTTGGTGATTCCATATTTCAAATTCTTTTTGCTGAAGTTTATCATGGACGTTCTTTAATACCTTGGCTTGGCAATGGAACAATTATCGATTTTCATTTGCTATAGTCCTTGAATATTTGGTGACCCATGATTCCGACATTTTTTTTTGTCGAAAATTGTCATTCCTGTTAGTTTTAGTAATTGAGCTAGTTGGTCTCGAGGGAAAAACGGATGCATTTTCAATTTGAACGAGTCCCAAAGGAGATAAACAAGATCATACTGATTTTTTGTGTTCTAGTTCTAGATTTTTTGTGATTCGGGATTCTGATTTGTTTTTTATCGAATTTTTTCATGAACGTCATTAGGACCTTAGTAACAGAGCTAGTTGGTCCCAAGGGGAACAGATGCATTTTAAAGTTCAGACGAGCCCCAAAGAAGGTAAAATCATATATAATCGATTTTCTTGTGTTATGTACATGAATTTTTAATGCCACGGTATTCCGATCTTTTTTGTCGATATTTTTGATGGACGTCTACTAAGATATGAGTAAGGGAGTCAGTTGGTCCTGAGGGGAAAATGAGTGCATTTTCAAGTTCAAACGATCTCGAAAGTAAAAAAAATCAGAGTTTTTCGATCATTGTGTGTTATAGTTAATAGAGTCAGGTTGACTCGAGGGAAAAACTTGCACATTTTCTAGTTCAAACGAGTTCCAAAGTAGGTAAGTTTTTATTTCACTTATTTTCATGTGCTACAGTCCATAGATTTTTTCTTATTCGAGATTTCGGCTTGTTTTTGGAAATAAGTTTTCATGGACGTCCATTAAGATCTTAATAATGGAGTCGTTGATCCCGCAGGGCAAACACGCACATTTTCAAGTTCAAATGAGCCCCAAAGTAGGTAAAATCATATTTTATCAATTTTGGTGTATTGTAGTTAAATAATTTTTTGTGATCCACGATTCCAACATTTTTTTCCCAGGATTTTTAATGCATGTCCATTAAGACTTTAGTATTGGAGTCAATTAGTCCCGAGAAGCAAACGTGCGCATTTTCAAATTCAAACAAGCCTCAAAAATAGGTAAAACAAGATTTTATCAATTTTCCTATGGTATAATCCTTGGATTTTTGGTGACCCAAGGTTCTGGCATTTTTTTGCCAAAAAATTTTCCCGAGCGGCAAACAACGCATTTTCGATTTCAAACAAACCCCAAAGCAAGTAAAATCAAATTTACCAATTCTCGTATGCTATAGTCTATGAATTTTTTGTGATCTAGGATTTCAGCATTGTTTGGATGATTTTTTTTCATGGATGTCCATTAAGACCTTAGTAATGAAGCTAATGGTCTAGAGGGCAAACATGCACATTTCCAAGTTCAAATGAGCACTAAAGCAGGTAAAATCAGATTTAATCAATTTTTGTGTGCTACAGGCCATTTTTGGTGATCCATAATTCCAACATTTTTTTTGTCAAAATTTTTATGGACGTCTGTTAAGACTTTAGTAATGGAGTCAGTTGATCTCGAGGAAAAAACTGGAATATTTTCAAGTTCAAATGAGCTCAAATTAAAAAAAATAGATTCTACTAATCTTCGTGTATAGTCCATGAATTTTTGGTGATTCAGGTTTTCAACTTGTTTGTGATCGAAAATTTTCATGGACGTCCATTAAGATCTATTAATGGCATGAGATGGTCCCAAGGGGCATTTTAAAGTTCAAACAAGCCCCAAAGCAAGAAAAACTAGATTTTACCGATTTCCGTGCGTATAGTCCATGAATTTTGGTGATTTGATCTGGTTTATTTTTTGCCAAATTTTTTTTTGTAGATGTCCGTCAAGACCTTATTGATGGCCTGAGATGGTCCCAATGTTCAAAAGGGTGCTTTTCAAGTTCAAACAAGCCCCAAAACATGAAAAACATATTTTACCGATTTTCATGTGCTATACCCCATGAATTTTTGGTGATTCGGGATTTTGGCTTGTTATTTGCCGAACTTTTTTATGAACATCTGTTACGACCTTATAATGGTGTGAGTTGATTCTCAGGGGAAAACAAGTGCATTGTCAAGTTCTAACGAGCTCAAAGAAGGAAAATCTAAAATTTTCTAATTCTCATGCGATACAGTCTAGAATTTTTGGTGATTCGATATTTTAGCTTATTTTTTGTTGAACTTTTTTCATAAACATTTGTTAAGACCTAATAAATGGCATGAGATGGTCCCGAGGAAAAAACATGTGCATTTTCAAGTTCAAACGAGCTCTAAAGTAGGAAAAATAAGATTTTACTGATTTTTATGCGCTATAGTCCATGAATTTCTTATGATCGAACTTTTGACTTGTTTTTGCAGAAATATCTTGTGACGTCTTTTAAAATCTCACTAATGGTGTTAGATGATTCCGTGGGAAATGTTCAAACGAGTTCCACAAACAGGAAAAACCAAATATTTTTATAAATTTGTGTGTGTGGTAGTCCATGGATTTTTGGTGATTCGAAATTTCAACTTGTTTTTTACCAAAATTTTTCATAGACGTATGTTAAGACCTTATTAATGGTGTGAGATGGTCTCAATGAGACAAAGAGCGCAATTTCAAGTTCAAACGAGCCAGAGCAGGAAAAATCACATTTAATAATTTTCGTGAGCTATAGTCCATGAATCTTTAGTGATTTTAAATTCCGACTTGTTTTTGACCGAAATTTTTCATGGAAGTCCGTTAAGACCTTATTAATGGTGAGAGATGACCCTAATGGGCTAAAATATACATTTTCAAGTTCAACTGAGCCCTAAAAGCAGAAAAAAATT
The DNA here is from genome assembly GCF_036512215.1 of Solanum lycopersicum. Lineage (NCBI taxonomy): Eukaryota > Viridiplantae > Streptophyta > Magnoliopsida > Solanales > Solanaceae > Solanum > Solanum lycopersicum. The sequence continues at coordinate 6,253,481 of NC_090810.1, read as the reverse complement.
TCATGTGCTACCAACGGATTTTAGGCTGAAAGTTTTAGTAGGCGTCTGTGACTACCTTCTTAATTGCATGTGTTAGTCCCGAAGGGAAAACATAAGAATTTTCAAGTTCAAACGAGACTCAAAGTGAGAAAGATTAAATTTATTGTTTTATGTGTATTATTGTCCATGAATTTTTGGTTATATGTTATCCCCACGAGTTTTTGTTAGAATTTTTCTGAAAACATCTCTGATGAACTTATTAATGGTGTGCATTGATCTGAGGGGCAAGTGTTTACATTTTTTAGTTCAAACAAGGCTGGAAGCGGTTATTACCATATTTGTCGTTTTGTGTATGCTATCGTTCATTAATTTTGGATGATATTTAATCATGAACGTTCATGACGACTTTGTAGATAGCGTGCATTGATCCCAAGTGGAAAATGTCCGCATTTTCAAGGTCAAACAATGTCTAGAGCGGAAAATACTGAATTTTTTATTTTATATGGTGCTAAAATCCTTGAATTTTGGGTTATTTGTGATCTCGACGGGTTTTTGGCCGAAATTTTTGTGAGCGTCCATGTCGATCTTATTAATGGCATGTGTTTGTCTCGAGGGGCAAACGTCCACATTTACAATTTCAAACGAGGCCAGAGCAGAAAATACAAAATTTATTATTTAACGTGTGCTATATAGTCCATGAATTTTGGGTGATATGTGATCCCGACGGGTTTTTAGCTTATTTTTTGTGGACATCTCTAAAGACCTTATTGATGGCGTGCAATGGTCCCGAGGGATAAACGTCGAAGTTCAAAAGAGACCTAAAGTGAAAAGTACTGAATTTAATCATTTTACATGTAGTGTTGTCCATGGTTCCGGTAATTGCAATAGAGAGGTGATGAGATCACCATTAACAGTGATTGAAGAAGATTGAAAAAAGAAGAAGAAAGTTTTATTCAATGTGTTGTTATTTACATTCAAGATATGTACATATATATATACAAGTAAAGAAGTTGTAACTAGAAGATTCTCTTCCTAACTGAATTCTAACTAACTTTTTATTTTCTCATCACTCCCCCTCAAGCTTAGAATAAGAAAATATATTTTTCATTCCAAGCTTGTTAATAAAAGTTTCATGCAGAGGTTTACAAAGTCCTTTGGTGAGTAAGTCTGCTGGCTGGTCTTTGGTGTTTATGTAGTGAGTTTGTATTAGTCCTTCAACAATCTTTTCTCTAACAAAGTGACAATCTATATCGAAGTGTTTAGTTCTCTCATGAAATATAGGATGAGCTGCTATCTGAATTGCAGCTTTGCTGTCACAAAACACCCTTATAGGCAGCCTGATCTCTGTTTCCAACTCCTTGAATAAGCCTTTCAGCCAAACTATTTCTGCAACTGTTGTAGCCATACTCCTGAATTCTGCCTCTGCAGAACTTCTGGATACAGTGTTTTGCTTCTTAGCTTTCCATGATATTGCAGCATTCCCAAACTTTACTACATATCCAGTTACAGACCTTCTCGACTCTACACACGCAGCCCAATCTGAGTCACAATATGCTGTTAATTCTGAACTTTTACTACTTGGCATAAACAGACCAAGTCCTGCTGTTCCTTTGATATATTTCACTACTCGAATAGCAGCTTCCATGTGAGATGTTTTAGGTGAATGCATAAACTGACTTAACACTTGAACTACAAAGGCTATATCTGGCCTGGTCATTGTTAAATATAACAACCTCCTTATAAGCCTTTGATATTTTCCAAAGTCATCTAACACTGTATCTTCTGTATTACTAACTTTGCCTGAACATTCATCAAACTCAATAGAAGTTAGCTTGTGATTAGTTTCTAGAGGAGTAGAAGCAGGTTTGCAACCTGTTAATCCTAGTTCAGATACAAGTCCTAAAGCATATTTTCTCTGATTCATGAGGATACCATCATTAGTTCTAGAGAATTCAATCCCAAGAAAGTATTTTAGCTCACCAAGATCTTTCATCTTGAACCTGTGTTGCAGATCTTTCCTGACTTGTTGTATATGATGTAAACTACTGCCAGTTACTAATAGATCATCAACATATACCAAAATAACAAGCAACTCCTTTTCCACCTTCTTTGTAAACAAGGAATAATCATAATGAGATTGTGTAAATCCCATACTACTCAATGGTTGAGTTAGTTTTAGATTCCACTGCCTTGGTGCCTGCTTCAAACCATACAAGGATTTGTGTAATTTGCAAACCATAGACTTCTCCCCCTGGATTGCAAAACCATCTGGAATCTGCATATACACCTCTTCAAGAAGATCTCCTTGAAGAAAGGCATTGTGAACATCCATTTGAAATACAAACCATCCATTTGAAGCAGCTAAGGCCACCACTGATCTCACAGTTACCATCTTGGCTACTGGTGAGAAGGTCTCAGTGTAATCTAGACCTTCTTGCTGACTATACCCTTTGGCCACTAGCCTTGCCTTATATCTCTCAACAGCCCCTGAGGCATGATATTTCACTTTATACACCCATTTGCAACCAATAGGAGTCTCATCATGTGGAAGAGGAACAATAGTCCAAGTACAGTTATCTTCTAGTGCAGTAATTTCTGTCTGCATGGCCTTAACCCATTGAGGATCCAAACAAGCTTCTTTATATGTCTTAGGTTCAATAATTGTAGAATAAGCAGCAAGAGAAATTCTATATGAAGGAGACAGTCTAGAATAAGAAACATAGTTGGAAAGTGGATATAAGCATGCATTTTTAGTACTAGGAGTAACATAGTTATCCAACCAACTGGGAGGTTTTGAGAGTCTGGTAGATCTTCTTAGAGAAGGTTGATTTTCTGTTAATACACCTATCTCAGAAAGTGAATGAGACTCACCTAAAGATGATGTAGAGACTGAGGTATCTGAAGTAGTAAAAGACTCAGAAGGACTAGAAGAATCATCAACAAAATGTAGAACAGGAAACACAGGAGAAGGAGAAGATTGAAGATCTTTAAAAGGAAATATACCTTCTTTAAACATTGTGTCTCTGCTAACAAAGAAGGAGTGAGAACTCAGGTCATATAATATATACCCCTTTTTTTATGAAGAATAGCCTAAGTGTAATGCAGGAATAGCTCTGGGAGAAAACTTATCCAAATGTTTGGGAGTAGTAGCATAGCACAAGGAACCAAAGACTTTCATATGTTGAAGAGAGGGTATTTTACCAAACAATACTTCAAAAGGAGACTTATTTTGCAGTACTACAGAAGGCAGTCTATTCAGGATATATACTGTTGTGGACACACAACAACCCCAGTACTTCAAAGGAATACTTGCTTGAAACCTTAATGCCCTGGCCATATCAAGAATGGACCTATGTTTTCTCTCAACAATTCCATTTTGTTGAGGAGTATAAACACAAGAACTCTGATGTATAACTCCACATTCCTTGAACAGACTAGACACTTGGGAGTTAACAAACTCAGTTCCATTATCTGTCCTGATACACTTAACATTGACTCCAAATTGAGTTTTCACCATACTTAGGAAATCTTTCAGAACTATAAGACAATCAGACTTAGTATGTAACAAAGAAATCCAAGTATATCTATATTTATCATCTACCAATGTAAGAAAATACCTCTTGCCATCATGATTAGAAACTCTATAAGGACCCCAAACATCTCCATGTACAATATCAAATGAAGCAGCAGAAGTAGTAATACTAACAGGAAATGGAAGTCTAGATTGTTTTGCAAGAGGACATACAGTACAATGATGATCTTCCAAAGATATAGAAGGTAAACATTTTATTCTACTGAGTACCTTAAGAGGAGCATGACCAAGTCTTTTATGCCAAAGATCACATAGAGAATTACACCTAACATTAGTCACCTTAGATTTGTCTATATTAGGAACTTCAGTAGTAGAATTATGAGTCTGAAAACCACCAATGTCAGCTGAAGTATCCAATCCAGTCTGAAGCAGATATAGACCTTGATCTTCTCTACCAATCCCCAGGACCTTCCCATTTGAGAGATCCTGAAAGACACAGAAGTCAGGAAAAAATATCACAGGACACTTCAGTTGCTTGGTTAACTGAGATACAGATAGTAGGTTGTATTTGAATTCTGGAATAAACAACACACCATTTACAGTCTTATCTGTAAGTACTAAGGATTCACCAATATGACTAATAGATGTTTGACTTCCTGTAGGTAGATTGACATGCATATTACTCTTATCATCAAGATTTCTATATTGAGTCATTAGACTAGCATTATGAACCATGTGATTAGAAGCTCCAGTATCAATTATCCAATTTCTGTTAACCACATCAGACATAAAGGCTGTTATCATACCTGCAGTGCTAGTAGTAGCCACATTAGCAGTAGTAGAGACTATATCTTTTCCTTTGTTTAACATTTGAAGGATCTGTGAGTACTGCTCAGGTGTAAACAATGATACACCACCATGTGTGCCTGTTGGAGTAGTATTAGTAGAGGAAGAATGATTATCAAATGCTCTTACCTCATTACCTTGATTGCTTCCAGTAGCATTGTTGGCATAAGAATTAGAGGTGATTCCTTTTCTCTTGGGGTATCCATGGAGCTTATAACAAGTTTCCCTGGTATGACCTTTAAAATGACAGAAATCACAAACCAGATGAGCCTTCCATTAGGTCTACCATCACTATAGTTTCTCTGCCTATAACCACCATTGCTTCCATTTTGACTATTTACACCAGAGTATTGACCTTGAGATACTTTGTTACTCATAAGAGCAACCTCTGAATGTGAATCAGCCAGAGATGATCCAGTACTTATACCATTCAACCTTTGACTTTCAACATTAATGATCATAGCATAGGCTTGATTAACACTAGGAACAGGAATTATCATCAGAATTTGACTCTTAGCATGAGCATAGGTACCATTTAGTCCCATTAGGAATTGCCAAAGTTTGTGATACTGAAAATGTTCAGCATACAACTTTGCTTCAACACAAGCACATGAAGGAGGAGGCATTAGAGTTTCAAACTCATCCCACAGTTCTCTAAGTCTTGAAAAGTAACTTGATACAGAAGTAGTACCTTGAGATAGTGTAACAATTTCTTTATGTAGAAAGTAAGCCCTGGATGCATTTACCTTATCAAACCTCTCTCGCAGATCTTCCCAAACTCTGTGTGCATCAGATCCATAGATGACTGTACTCAGTAAACCCTTAGAAACAGAATTCATTATCCATCTCAAGACAATGGCATTACACCTATCCCATCGATCATGCAGTGAAGCAGGATACATGTCCTTTTTACATGTTCCTAACAGGAATCCTAACTTGTTTTTTCCCAGAAGTACAAGTTTCAAGGATTTACTCCATAGAGAGTAATTTTCAGATCCTAAAAGTTGGATTGAGGTAAGAACTGAACCTTGAGTATCTGATGGGTGAATGAACAAGGGATGATTGTGATCCACTCGTTCAGATTCAGTAGAAGATGAAGGTCCTCCCTGCACTTCTTCACTTACAATTCCTTCACTTGGAATCACCATTGATTCACCAGTAGATTTCCAGAAATTAACCGAGTTTAAACTCGACGAAGACAACTAGAGATTCTTTTTCCAAGATTACAACAGAGATCGATCTAATCACAGAATGATAACCAGATCGTGCAACAAACTTTTATCAGCAAATAGAAGAGCTGATGAGATGATTTCAAATTATGAAGATATTAGACACAGAATTAGTCACTGTGCTCGGATACCATGATGAGATCACCATTAACAGTGATTGAAGAAGATTGAAGAAAAGAAGAAGAAAGTTTTATTCAATGTGTTGTTATTTACATTCAAGATATGTACATATATATATACAAGTAAAGAAGTTGTAACTAGAAGATTCTCTTCCTAACTGAATTCTAACTAACTTTTTATTTTCTCATCAAGAGGCCTCTTCGAAAAGCTTGGAGCTCATCTCTGGTGGGGTTAGTTAAGGGAGTGTATTCGGCAAAACCGTTTTCCCACAAATCCAGATGGTTGCCTCCACTGGATTCTTGCGCTTATTCCTTCATTTTTGTTATAGAATGTGTTATAGTTCTTCTTTAACCAAATATTCCAGAGGCAGAAGGGAATCAGAGTTCGCAAATTCAGGTAGTGACTTAATTTCCTATTGATGAGGTCCTGCCTCTGTTAAATCCAATTAGCCTCAAGAAAGGGCCATGGATAGTTTTGCTAATGGCCTTCAAGTGGGGTATCCATCTATCAGTTATGAGATTTATGTTGTCCCCCTTGCGGACTCTCTATTCAGTTGAGTCCAAGACATCAAGTCATCTCCTTTGGACATTTTTCTAAGTTCTTGAGACTATCCTTGTCGAGTTGGGCTCCTGTACTTGCTTTGAAGGATTCTACTCCAAAACTTGGTCGGGTTCTGGATTATATTCTCCATGCTATACTTGAAAGAACTGCCCTGTTTCTCCTTTCACTCTTCTGCAGTCCCAGGCCACCCATGGTTTTCTAATTCGTGATACTATCCCAATTGAGGAAGTGTATCTTTCTTTTCTCAGTTGTAGAGTCCATTTGGACTTTGTCAATTATGTGCTTGTCTTAGCAGGCAATTTGATGTACTGCATCACATAAGAGGGGATGCTACCAAGTGTAGCTGTAAGGTTGAGGAACTTGGTTTTCCAGCCTGCTATTCATGTTGTCAATAATGAATTCAAAGTCAGCATTATGGAAAATGGGAAAACCCAAATATTTCCCAAAGAGTATTGGAACAAATTTGGCGATCTTGGACAGAGCAATTTTTGGAAAAGAGGATTCTAGATTTATGGCGACGTTAACTTTCTGGCCAGCCTGAAGGTTGCTTTTGATCGTGTTGGAGTTAGTAACAATAAGCTTATTTAAAGAAATTTACTAGTACAAATATAAATCATAAAATCAAAAAAATAAACAAAAATGATATGACGAATATATTTTGTCTTTACATGGACTTATCCCATGATATTATATCCAATGTCTTACTAATAATACCTTCTATAATACCATGTAGGAGGTATAACTAATCCATGAATTAGTAATACATAGGTACAAATTCCTTTCAAATATAGTACTAAATCATACCATCCATAAACTATTTCTCCAAATGCAGCCTACCAAACGACCCTAAATGTGTGCTTCGTGAGATTATGTATTCTTGATTTTCCTAAATTTTATTGGCGCGCGCTCCTCATTGAGTCATTGTCCTTGGAAGAAAGTATTTTGGCCAAAATTGGAGGTAAAATCATATTACATGCATGTTCAAACTTAATACCATTTGCCAAGATGATCAATAAACAAATGATCCCGATGCTCGTTCAATGGGAACATGTTTAGTTCCATTTGATGATTCTAATTAAGAACCAAAGATAAGAGATTCTATTTTTCATTTAAAGATATGTTGAACAAAAGATTATGCCATTGAGCAAAATTTCGGATAGAAATATGTATATTGCTGCAAGCTAAACTTTGTGACTTTGACATTAATCAATTGCCCCAACTATGAGGTTTGAGGTCACCAAGGAAGGTAGGAAGGATTATGGTACATCCAAAAATGCCAAGAGCTTGGAGAAGTAAGGGAGTGTCTAGTAGTCATCTATCCTGAACCTGTCAAGCCAAAAATCACCATATCAGTTAAACATTTGGTAATTTTGTCCAACTGGCAAGCGCGCATCATCTATTCCAGCTCAGTTTTCATGCTTGGCATGACCACATATTTATAAGCAAGTTGAGCAGCATGTGAGGTTTCAATCAACATGCATATCACACAAATAGTCATTTAAACACATGTAATAAATAACGGCAAATTAGATTCAGTGCATCGCATACTGACTATCTGAAAGTAATACTAGTCACTAGCAATCTTTCAGGGACGAGTTAATAGCAAAATACAAGGCCTTAGTTTGATAACTGGGAAATCTCTAGGGGCTAGCAAGCACATGGTACGAACTCGGTGGATAAACGGACCACCCCTCTACCCTTCTCCACTTAAATACCAGGCTTCTGATTGCAACAAGATTCAAACTCGTGACGAATGCCTAACCCACACATCACCGTTGTATTCTTACCATTAGATCTAAGCCCTTAGCGAGAAAACACAGGACTCCAGTGTGCTGAAAATAGAATCGAAGTACCCAAAAGACTTGGCCAAAACAAAGAGCTGATCTGCAGAATGACCCATGAAAAGCTAGAAGGGTCCATTTTCTCTCTTCAACATAGTATTTCTATCACATGATAAACCACATCATGAAAAGCTAGGAGTAATCGTTCCTATGATCCTATCTCACTTCAATAACATTTAATGCAACTAGATAATTTTACTCCATCTTTGGTGTAAAAGAAAAGAACCCTTGCATAGAATACAGCTTTTTAAGTTTAAATAAAGTAGAGAGGGATCCTAACCACCAGATGTGTCAATCGAACAAAAGACTTGCATGACTCCAATGAACTAATTGCAAGAACACCATTACCAGAAGTCAGGTCCAAGAAGTCAGAAATCTGTACCTTTAAACATAAAAAAACAACTAATAAGAAAACAAGAAAAGAAACAGTAGTATGGTTTAGATCAAGTATAAAGCCATTAAAAGCAGTAGTACGGTGCATGCTTTATCTAATGTAATTCTCCACAACATTCATCCAACAACAGAAGACAAAACAGCACTACATTATAAATTTGAGACCTTTAACGTTACTTTATGACAGCTTTATTAAAATTCTACCTTCTTTATTGACAGTCCAATTGTGAACGAAGACAAAAAATAATAAATTAATAATGCTCAAATATGAGGGGAAAAAAGAAAATTAGTGCAATGCTTTTCTCATGCACAAGAGTTAAAATGTGGAAAAATAAATCTTTAGTATATACCATGAATTCTCTATTGACATTCTCCTTCCTACAAACAGCTGATCCTACATACTGATGCCACTCTTGACCCATAGTACTATCCACTTTTACAACAGAGAGCTTTATCATTTCAGTCACCACATTTTATTATTCAAAGATCAACCACTTTCATCGTGGTATGCTTGTTTCATGGACAAACACTGTCTCTTCTCTTCTTATGTAGATAATATTCAGATAAGATAATATTTGAAATAGTGCCATCATGATGTGACAACCTTCAAATTCATATGCCGCAACATCCATAACATTTTGTATTATCCTAAGTTATGAATAATTCACAAAAAAACCTCAATAAAAGAACAAGACAAGTACAACAAATTATGTGGCAGGAATATGTACTAACCAGAAGTACGCTATGTACAAAACTGCAGCTTGCTTCTCATTTTCTCTTGAGTTCTGACGCTATTTTCCTTAGTTCATCTTTTTGTTGCTAGAACAAACAATTAAAGAGGATTATCAGAATGTTGTGTAAAATACAGAAAGAGCAATGCTGATCCAAACTTGGAAAATCACAAACTAGTTCCAGACCTTATATAGCCGATTCCACCAACTGTCAGATCTTGATTGCAGTAAGCGCCACTCAAAGCCCATTTCATGCTCTATGGTGTTGGGCTGAGAACAATGAGAAGTAGAAACTGCTTCTTTCTGAATAACAAAGATGATTTTATTAGGCTAGATAAACATGACAGAAGACAGTAAGCAAGTCCTTTGTTCGGGTGGGGGATGCGGAGAGGATGGGAGAGAGACTGACCATTTCCCGCTGGGATTGTAGTCTTAGTTTGTCAACACATAGATGCCCAGCAAATGATGGAGTGTTTCCTTCCGTTTTCGGAAGAGTTACAAAGCTAGCAACAAGCGGCCTGTGCATTAAAGAAGCTTTTATGCAACTGGAATCATCCCAGCCAAAAATGTTTAGCTGGTATCAGGTTCACTAAAAAAATACAACCTACACTAATAACTTGACTAACCGTAAGAGGAAAGGAACCTGACTAACTATCATCATAATCCTTCCCCTAAATATTCTCACTAAAACAGTCAAAGTAAGAAAACTAAACACTTCATTAAATCAAAGTTGTCAAAAGCTCATTTGAGCATGCGCACTTAAGAACCAAAGCTGAGAAAAGTTCAGAGTAGGCACTACACATCACTTAGGCTGCTTCACCGTAAGTTCTATCTGGAAAAGAGCCATACATCAAAAATAAATATGATTGATAAAAAAAGATAATTAATTGCTAAGACGACATTTTTAATTTTTCTTCTTTGGGTGTCAGTTGTTTAGCGAAATAAGAAGAAAAGGGGAAATAGTGAGGGTTGGCATGTGGGGAGACGGAAACATTTTTGTTTACTTGATTTTGAATATAGTTCTTACGGTCCCTGATATTGATCAAATTATGGTACGCTGCAATATGAAATTTGTGTGTTGGTTCGTTAAGAGAACCTACAATCTCTCGAGTTTGAAGTAGTACTCAAAAACTTGAATAATTTTCTGCTTAGATTTAATAGCCATTAACAGAGAGTTTAGATACAAAACTTATAAGATAACTACCCTTAAAAACTAGGACATGACTTTCTAACACAACTGGAACGAAAAACTGCACTACAACATGAAAATAACTACTACTAGAAGAAACAGCAAATAACTACTAGAAAGAAATAACTACTGTTGTGAACTGTTGGATGACTGAGGAGTGATAACATTACTCTCCTCCGTCAAATTGTGCTTGTCCTCAAGCGCTAAGTGTGGAAAATATTGGTAATTCTCTCCTTTCTAACGAACTCTTCCTCATAATCTATAGAGTCAATTACGAATAATTTCTTGCATTGATGACCTCGGCTGAATGGTTCATCACAACTGAAACAAATTCCCTCAAGTCATCTTTTCCTCATTCTAGATTTGGTCAGTTTCTTCACAAATCAGGTATATTGTTGAGGTGAGAAATCTATCGACTTGGATTTGTAAGCATCTAACAATGCCAATCAATGGGTTGTTCCTTGCTATATAATTAGTAAGACCGTCGATATAAAGTTCAATTTTTTGTGAATGAGTGTATTAGCCTGCTAAATTAACTACTCAAACTTTTCTTGATAATCTACCACTGACCCGATCTGGCATAACTAAGCCAATTCTCCCAAATTCTGACTTCTAACTGGTGGCCCAAAGCAAAGGTTATATTGACGTTTTAATTCATCCCAAGATAGTTAAGGCATTTCTATCTCTAGTTGAAGAAACCAAAGTTGTGCATTGCCCTCCAAATGAAAAGAAGTGAGTCCAACCTTTTCGTCTTCTAGAATTTGTTGGTGTCGAAAGAAGTGTTCACATATGTTCAACCATCCCAAAGGATCCTCTTAGCCATTAAATTAAATCGTGAGAAATCCAACTTTGTATGTCGAGGAATGATGAAATTTCCTCCTACTTCTGATCCTGATCCTCCTGCCACTCAACCTTTACCCTTCCAACCGCAATGCTGACTTCAGTTAAATCATAAACGACCTTAGAATTTGCTAAATCCTTTGTGAGTGCATCCAAACGAGCATTTATTCTTTCTTACCCAATTGCTTCACAAGTAATATGAAGGATTTCCTGTAAACCAAGTCCAAACCAATATAAATCTCTTTTGTGCAAGATTTCATCACAAGAAATGGCTAGTCTGCCGCAAAATCCCATCCCACCAGCCGGATTAGAAGATCGACCAAGTCTTATTAAGTCCATCTCTTAATGTTCAACAACTCACAAGAGGATTGTTCTAGTTCGCCACAAAACCCCACCCCACCAGCCGGATTAAAAGATATGAACCAAGTTTATTAAGTCCAAGTCTTAAATGTTCAACAACCCACAAGAGAATCAACTGATCAGGATAAATTTTCTGAATGGCTAGAGATCGGAAAGCTTTGACACAAAATTAGAACTGCTTTGGATGGGAACAGTCCTGTATATTTGGTGTCATGTACTGAATTCAGTTTACACAATAAAGGAAAAACGAAATCTGCATTGGTGTTCCTAGGAAAGTAGGTTTGGAACTCGATATTTCACGAATCATCTAAAACTAATACAAGTCTACTACATTTTCCACAAGTACCAAAACAGTACCATGTGGAAGCATTTAGGAAGCAGCTTTGCAAATTTTTTTTGAAGAGCTTGTGTTATTCTAACCAATCTAACTAAGCAAACAAACCGCTTTGAATACTCATCCTAAAATTCGAAGGACACTCAAGCTTGTTCAATATTTATTGCCAAAAAAACCTTGAATACAAATACCTCTGATTTGACACCATTAAGCATCCCTCAGTCAGCTTTTTACTGACCCTTACTGCTGCTTCTCTTGTTTTGAATGCAACTAATGCTCTACCTACCAAATTACAAGACATAATGTCAAACGCAAATACACAGGACATATCCATGATCATAAAACAGAGTTTCTTATTCAATAAGCTGCCCAGTCTCCCGTAGAAAGGGTGAATGATGAAACATAAACTAATATATGATTATGATGGACAAAAAAAAACATTCCCATAAGATAACTAGTGGAAGCATGTAGACAGAAAGATCGACACTTGAACACATACCAGAGTACGGACTAGAGAAAGCAGTGCGCTGAACCATCTTGGCTGTGCAGTTTTCCCTACATGCATGCCAGATAATATCCTGTAACATTATCAACACAAATGTCAGTACAACAAGACAGCCATGCAAAAGTTACAGAATACAAGCCTGCCTCCTCCCAACAAACAGCAAGTGCTAATAAAAAGGATAAGACCAGATAGATAGGAAACTTAAACAGAACAAGAGATGGTGGGAAAATGCATGTTATGAGCATAGTACATATTACAATCATTTTCTTTCACCAGATAAACCATAATTTCCCCTTAAAATTCCTCTGCCTCATCATGGGAATTCCAAGCTTCGGTAGGAACATAAGTCCACAAATTGGAAACTCCTCGGGGATAATAAGATGGAGGGCAACAGACAATGTTGTTAAAGGCTCATTTAAAGTATGCTCAATCCCTAAGGCTAGATGACTGCCAAGTTGGTGATTCGCCTCATCAAGGAAGTGCTAAAGGCACCATGGCACTAAAACAAAGGGATCATTGCCTATGAGCCCTATCATAAACATCTGATAGAAACCGAGGTTTTATACTGGATAAAAGCAATAGAACATACAAAGAGAAACACAAGTATCTCATATCTCTTAGAACAATAGAAAATACAAAGAGAGACAAGTATCTCGTAGTTAGAACAACCTTTCTGCATATAAAAGATATATCACAACCTGCCTACTTATTTCTGGATCTCCTATTATAGTAATAGATAACTAGAACTACTTCTATTTAGGATAGTGTTTTTATATATTTTTTTATTATTTTTCCCTATTTATTTGCCAAATAACTCTTAATAACCATAAGAAACTGCTCAATCCTCCATCTTGAAACCTCCGAGAATTTGAGAAGATCCAAATCATTATCTTCTCCTATCCTTTGCTTCTTCCTCCTTGAATAGGTATGGAAGAGCATAGAGAACAATGTGCAGAAAGTTGAATAGGTATGGAAGAGCATAGAGAACAATGTGCAGAAAGTTGAATAGGTATGGAAGAGCATAGAGAACAATGTGCAGAAAGTTAAAATAAACTGCATTTTACTCTGTCTTTGGCGTAATCAGTTATACTCTAATGACATTGTCTCCATTACTGATGTGTTAGACTCGATTTAGACGTAGAGAAGTGAAATCAGGAGTACACTTGTCTATAAGGTTAGGTCGTATTGTTTTGTGATATAATACAAAGTTACCAAGTTCAAAAAAAAAAGCCTTATCAGCATCACTAGAGATAAATATATTTCATTAAGTGATATATTTAATAGTTAAAAAACATTACCGATCAAGTTTCAATGAATAGGAATAAGAAATTAAAAATGTACTCCCTCCATATTAATTCATTTTGCATATGTGCCTCGATAAGGAGTCTAGGGAAAGACTTAAATAATTTGGGGTACAAAAGATTTGTTTATTTTAAATTGGGGTAGGATAAGGGGAAATGGGACATTTGAATATGGAAAAGGTGATATTAGGAACCATTAGAACTATCCTCCTAGGAAAGACGTTCAAAAGAGAGCACAGAGAATAGCCCTTTGGTGCCTATGTAGAAACAATTTCCAGAATATTATAGCTTTGTTCTTTTCTTGTTAACACTTCTTGATCACATACAGTATCTCAATCCCCATTACTTATTTTGAAGAGAACCGTGTTATAACATAAAATCACTATTAAATATACAGCACAGAGAATAGCACCTTTGGTGCCTATGTAGAAACAATTTCCAGAATATTATAGCTTTGTTCTTTTCTTGTTAACACTTCTTGAGCACATAAAGTATCTCAATCAATACAACTTATTTTGAAGAGAACCGTGTTATAACATAAAATCACTATTAAATATACATGTATGCAGTGGTAACCTAACAGATAACCAAAATACTAATATCATCAGGAAACACTATGGCATATGTTAAGGAGACCGAAGATGATAGAGCACTTTATTGGACCCCGAACGACTTTCCTCGATACAAAAAAAGATGATACTTCTCATTCTCATGGTTTATGTAAGGATATGTAATCTTGTCTCTTACAATTAGTATTCTCCTATTTCTATTTCCCTGCTTTTTTCCTGTTTTGGCAACAGATAGAAATGTTGAGTATCAATATAAAGGGCCGACTAGTATTTAAAAGTAAAATATGGGAGAACTTCACAAGAAATTCAATAGGAACTATCAACTATCCAGCCTTCAATTTCAAAAAATTATGACTTACCGATTGGAATTAGCTTCATTTTTCTTTTTGACAACTTTATTGGCCGGAATTAATATTTGTCAAATAATGAGACAATGTTGAGTCAAACCATAGAAGGATGAGCTACAAACATAAAAAGCTCAAATATTTATTCAGTAAAATGCACCAAGCTCTTCCAGCCGAATTACGCAATATGAGATAAAGTAGGAGAGACCAAGATAAGATTCGCAAGGTCACATCATAATGTCATGGGAGAAAAGAGCCCCTACAGTGTTGTGTTTTGAATGCATCTGACTGTAATGAAAAGAACGCCTAAGAGCCCTTCTTATTTTTTATTTTATTTGATGACCGTGGTGTCTGGGGCAGCTTTAGCGCACATTGACTAATTCCATCTCACCAGCAACAGATACCAAGTAACTTCATCCACCAAGGCTAGGACAAATGGGAAGAATCACCTAGTATAGGTTCTGAACCACTTCATTGACCACTAAGAGCCCTTCTTATTTATGTTAACTTTTCATTCAACCTTGAATTCTTTTGATGGTTGGCATGAAATATAAACATGACATAAGTCTCTAATTTGAGATCACAAAATGACTAAAATACCTCTCGCTTGGCTCCTGTCATGAATTTTTCTCAAACAAACAAAAGAATGGGTCTCGCTACTTCACTTCTCTATTAGGGTTGTTCTTCCTTCAACTGCTCCAACCAAAATGACAGATCTCAAGCTAATTCCTAATAGAAACTTTTGACTCAACAAACAACCAAGATCACAGCCAACTATGACATGGTCCTTCTCTGTGGAGATGGCTTGAATTTACTCAAACCAAGAAAAAAACACTACAAACAATTAATAGTAGACCTAAATACTTTTGGCTGCAACTTTTCTTCATTAGTGGAATCAAAATGAGTGCTCCTCTCCAACATCATTTTTAACATTCTTAACAAAAAATCATCAACGATGCAATTATATTTGAGAAGTCAAACAATAAGGTATTTCTATCATTGTACCAGTTACGGTTACTTCACCTTAGATTTGTGAGTAAGGAACTTATACAACTCTTCGTCATTCATAATAACAATGCAAGTGTTAAGGGCAAGAAAGATGATAGTAAGTTGCCCATTAGGATACATAATCGCAAGGGCACAGACAAAGACATAACGACAGTCGGTTAAATTAGGACAGTTTGAGGTTGAAGAAGAAATTGAATGAAACTGGAAAGCTAATATTTTATGCTCTTTTTGTTTCTCCTTAGCTCTCAAACAAGACAAAAGGAACAGAAAAGAAATAAACAACTTACCCATTATAATCCCACATGTGGGGTAGGGAGGTTGTTTTCGATAGACCCTCGATTCGAAAGAAATATTTTTGAAACAGGATTACAAAAAAATGACAACAAAATAACAAGAAATAAAGTAAATTAAGCAGCAGAGAGACTACGCGACTACTAAATAATACTAATCAGGAGAATAGGAGGGGAAAGGTTAGTCCCCTAGCTCTCTTATATAAAGTGCAACACTTGGCTACCTAAACCTTGACCTCCAAACCTTCCTATCTAATGTCATGTCCTCGGTAAGCTAAAGTTGTATCATGTCCTAGCTAATCACTTCTCCGGTCCTTTTTCGATTTAACTCAACCTCTCCTCTTAATCTTGCTACAACAAACCTCCCGCACCTCCTTACTGGCACAATCATGCACCTCCTTTTCACTATCTCAAAACCATCTCAACGTTGCTTTCCTAATATTGTCTGCCACCGAGGCCACTCCCACCTTATCCCGTATAACTTCATTCCTAATATATCTATACTAGCTAATATATATCTCCTAGTATGCCCACTCATCCATTTGACCATCCTTTGCTACATTCAAATTCTGAAGTCTGAATATGGGAGTTCTTTACGAGCCACTATTATGCCACACAACAACGTTCACCACTATGTAAAACTTACCTTTAACCCTTGGCAACACATTCTTATTTAACAAGGTGAGCCTCCATTTCACCCACCCCACTCCATATAATGTGCGACATCATCGTCAATCACCTTGTCTCGTTGAAATATTGACCCAAGATACTTGAAGCTTCCTCAGTTGGGTAAGACTAGTGCATTGATCTTCAATTCCTCCACCGCCTAATGCATTACATCACTGAACTTGCACTGTAGGTTCTTTGTTTTAATCCTGCTGTACAGAAGTCTTTAATCTTTTGAGCTTGTTTCCAAACTTCCAACCTTTTATAAACTCGACCGTCGTCTTGTCGATCAATATTAGGTCATCTGTGAATAACATACACCGTGGCACTCAATTTGTCCAACACCATGGCAAATAGGAACAGGCTAAAGGATGATCCTTAGTGCAACCCCAACACATCCAAGAAGTATTCTGAGTCACCTCTCACTATTCTAACTTGGTCTTAGCTCCATTGTACCTTATCCTTAATTGCCCTAATCTAAGTCACATGTACACCTCTAAAGTCCAAACATCTCTATCTCAAAAGAACCTCTCTATGGATTTTATCATAAGCCTTTTCCATGTCAATGAACACCATTTATAAGGCCCTCTCCTTACCTTTATATTGTTCCAACACTTTCCATACAAGATGAATGGGTTTTGTGGTTGGTCACCTCAGGCATATATCGAAAACGGTTCTCAAAGATAAACACACCCCTCCTCATCTTCATTTCAACCACAACCACTCTCCCGAACTTCCATAGCATGGCTTAGTAGTTTGATACCCTTATAATTGTTGCAATTCTGAATATCACCATTATCCTCGTAAAATGGAACCATTGTACTCCACCTCCATTCTTCTGGCATTTTCATTGTCATAAATATGACATTAAATAACTCAAGACACTCCACATACATGCCTCGCTAGTGTCCTTCCAAAAATCTACCGAGATCTCATCTAACTCGATTGATTTTCCCTTCCACATCTTACAAAAAAGGAACTTTTTGACAATTTAATATGGATTTGGCAACAAGTAGGCAAATAAAAAATTAACCTATTAAGGATAATTCTCAACCTCAACTGCAAACACGAAAACGAGATTAAAGTGCAACAAGTATAACATCATCAACCAAAGTTATTGGTTCTATGAATACTCATTGTCCATGTCACTGTAACAAAGCCAGTTTCAATCAAATATATATAAAAATATTAGTTTATCTAGAGTTAAAAATTCTCTCGATGATCCAATGACATAATCTTTTCATAAAACTAAGGACCCTAGTGCGTTGATTCCAAGATTGGAAGTCATTTGAGGCAAGTTTCTTTCATGGGATTTTGGGTCCACTTTATCTCCTTTTTAGCACCTTTAATCCCCATGGTTGCCTTTCATTTTCTCTTCCATCTCGAAACTTTTAAAAAACTTAAAGAAAAACACTTAATCCCCAAAGCAAGCATGATATACTCACATAGAAAAAAATCAAAATATAGGTATCAAATCAAACTAGACATCACCAAAAGTTAAATGCCATGTAGGGTATTACCTCCACCTCTCCTGATGTATATTCAGGATTCAAATTTTCGAGTAAGATAAGGGCCCTTTCCAGATTTGATGTTTGCAACACCTCCTCCCAAGGCTAAATATGAGAAGAAAGAAAGAAAGTGAAAATTAAGACATCTTATTGAACACAAAAAGAATATTAGAATTCATCTACAAAAACCTATCATATAATCTAAAGATCGTATTATCCAAAAAAACTAAGCACTCTGTGTAGGCACTAAGGCACTAATTGTAATGCAGGAAATGTAGCACGAGCTAACTCTGATGTGTAAATATAGCTCCAACACATGGGAAACCTTCAACTTTTAACATATAATTACCTCCACATGTGATGGTGACTTCTAATTGCTAAGTTACAAGTAAATTAGACATGGGCAAATACAAAGAAAAAGCGAACTATGTAATTATTTCACTTAATTCTCTAAATAGATTTCTTTTCCTGTTAATTTGGTATTCAAGAATTTGTTAACAAATATATTATGGTGATTTAATTTCATATGCTCGCGTCTTGGTAGGTATTTACCCCCATACTTGTGCACTTTGGGAGGTTACAGACCAGCTACGTTGCCCGAAAAGCTAGCTCAACCAATTGTATTGAAAAAAGATGTAATGACACAATATCACTATATTTTATGTAAAAAGCATCAATCACACCATATCTTTTCTTCCTTTGATAACCAAGAAATCCCCAGTGACCTTTGCCATACGGTTCAGTACTCTGTAGATGACATACACACCCCTCTACACCTCTCCACCTCTCCACTTAGCTACCTAGCTTTTGTTTGTTGCAAGATTATATCTCATAACTTGTGTCTAACCCATAAACCACATATAATACTCTTACCACTCGACCAAGTTGCTACAATATCAAATCCAGTGTTTTCAAAAACATTTTTGGGGCGAGTTTCGAGGTAGGGCGTACCAAAATATGCTCTAGGCGTAAATTAAAGACGTAGATCCATAACACGTAAGGCATAAGCCTCGACATAAAAACCTAAGTCCTGAGCGTAAAAACCATAGGCCTGGGCGTTTTTAATTTTCTTAAAACCTTTTTTGCTTTAAATCTTACTTCTGATTATTGGTGTACTGATATTTCTCAAGTAGTAATTATAATACTTTTTTTCTTCATTATTGCTTATTAATATTTATCTCAAATAAATATAATTTCCATATATAATGAAGGTTATTTATAAAAAATTATTTGTAAAATCATTGAAAGGTTTACTTTTGCTTATTTTAGTAGTAATAAAATTATAAAATTGAATATACAAGAGACTACGCCCTGTAGATCCATGGGGCATAAAATTGAATATACAAGAGACTAAGCCCCGAAGATCCATGGGACTTATGCCCCGTACTGTATAAAATGTATCACCTCACGCCCCCACCTTTTAAACACTAATCAAATCATTAGTTTTCATTTCACTACTAACAGATGAGACTAGAAAAAACTATGTGTAAGCCATGTTTTTCGTGATGAGTGAGTTCCATATTATGGGCATCCAGAAGAATCATTCCACGCAACTCAACAAGATTTCAAAGATACAAAAAATTAGTTCTCTTCTTTGCATTATTTGCTGAGCCAAAACATTTTTCTTGTGCTAATCCATTAACGCGAAAACCATCATCAATCTAAAGACCAGATTTTCCAGAGCCAACCAATTTTCTAAAGCCAACTTTTAATCCAACAATCACATGGCACTACTAAGCGAATAAGCAATCAGCCAAATTCCATTATCTCCTCCCTAGCCCCAAACATCCAACAATCACATGCCACTACTAAGCAAATAAGCAATCAGCCAACTTCCATTACTCACTCCAATGAAGATTAGGCATATCATGTGAATGGGTTCCTAGTGAGAATAAATTCACTAGACAAAGCTTCCATTATTCTTGTGTGTGGGGTGGTGGGGGGAAGGGAGGGCCGGGGGTAGTATGGTGTGATATCTCTCTTTTTTTATCAACTTCAAGTTGAATGATTTTGTATTGCAACAAGGGATAAATAGCTTCTAATGTTGACATGTGGTCTTGAGGCCAAATACTTCAGATGTAATATAGAAAGGTTTTGACATACAATAAACCTAAAGGAGTTCTAGACTTCAAACATTTTTTTAAGCTACCCTAGAGTCAAGAAGAAATGGAGAAGTTCCAAAAGCCCTTCCTAGATCCCTTAGTTATCTCAAATCGTTACACAATTATGTTGTCCAAACCTAACGATATATTTTCACCATACAGTTTGTCTTGTACTTTGCTAGTAATAAAAGAACAAGCCAAACAATGACCTAGGATTCAAAGATAGCTCAATCACTTCAGTAGAGGTCACACTTCTTCCACGACAACGCCTTTTGCAGTATCACTTCCTTGTCGAGTAACACATGAGCCATCAAACTTGATATTTAATCAACTAGATCATGCCAGCGTAGGAGTGAAAAATTGATCAAATGAATCAGACGATTGGCAACAAAGTTACAATTCTAAGCTCATAGGTCACAACAAGCCATTTGTTCAAAAGATTTTCATCTATATTTATGGCATATTTATGACATGAGACAAGCTTAGACACAACAACATACCATCATATGGGGTCTAGGAAGGGTAGCGTGTACGCAAACTTATCCCTTATGTAGAGGTAGGGTAGGGAGGGTTTCACTTTTCTCTGATAGACCCTTAGCTCAAGGAAAAGAATATCAACATGGTTCGAGAAAAGAAATAAAGAAAGTGAAGATGTCATGACAAAATACTAAACATAGCATGACAAAGCATTCTTCAAAAAAAAGAAAAGGAACAATAACTACAACAAAGTAATATTATAATTGAAGTTCATAAAACTAAGTATAGTAACAGAAATCAAAGAACAAAAAATATATAGAGTTGCATTTTCCTAGAATCAGCATATCGAACAGAGTTACTTAATCAGCAAAGTAATATAGGACCAAGGATAGGAACACTTACAGGTGCCTCGAACCACTTGCTCGACTCCTGTAATAAACAAGAAAGGGGGTTACATAAGTTTGATATATGAAAAAAAAATTGCAAAACAAAACCAACTAATTTGCAGCCATGAAAGAGAGAAGAAGCATATATTTCCACCGTACCATATCAACAGTCTAATATCATCTCACAACAGATTACATGAATCCGAATTAAAAATCCGATCTCAAAAAAACAATTATACCAGAAAATCTAAATTAGAAAAAAGGATGACGACATTATAATCACACACACCAGATAGCAGCAAGTAAATCCATTTCTTTCCCCATCCGAAAAATGATAAAAGGGAAAAGGCACATATTTTTTGAGTAAACATCCATTTTTTCCCATGATTGGAAAAAACATAATTAGTCACTATCTAGTTTTTATAAAATTATGAGTCTTACAGTTACAGGAATATAAAACAAAAGTCTTAGCTCTCCATAATTACTTGAATTTTGCATCTCTTTTATATCTCCGAAAGCAATAAAATCCTGAGACATTGACTGTGCATTCTGGTCTGCATGAACTGATTTGGAATGACCCCTTGAGATGCGGAAAGGATTAATTCTAGTGGCATTCTTTTCCAGACGTCAACTTTTATGCTTTTGAAAGGGGACTCAATTACAGCTAGCACATTATGAATTACCTAATCTATATTATACTAGTAGTCTGCTTTAAGATTCAACAGTAAACTATACACTAGGGTGAACTAAACAAAGTAGAACTTATCATGTTCCCATGTAATAGAATATGGTTCAAATTTCAAAGTGAAACTTTGAGAAAGTGATGGTGTCTAGCCAGCAAGGAGTTCCTTGAAACATAAGAAAGGCAGCTTAGTGCACTAAAGATCCCTCTATACAGGGTCCAAGGAAGGGCCGGACCACAAGGGTCTATTGTATGTAGCCTTACTTTGCATTTCTGCAAGAGGTTGTTTCCACGGCATGAACCTATGACTTCCAGATCATATGGCAACAATTTACCAGTTACGACAAGGCTCTTCTTCCACATTTTTCATTGACATCGGCATCAAATGAGCTTGACCAGCCCAAAATGGCACAACCACATCAAGACGAGCACTCAAAAGGAAGCAAGTCTACCCTTAGGTTATGGATAAGCCAACCAACACAATAAAATTAGATAACATGGAATATGTTATTCATGGATGATATTGTTTTAGTTGACGAAACAGGTGATGTGTCAATCAAAAGCTTGGCTATTGAGGATAAGTAGAAACTGGAAAGTGTTACCAGGATATGTCAATGTGACAGAGAGATGTCCACCAACATAAAGGTAAGTTACATAATAGCTATAAGCTAAAAATGTTATAAAGCAAAGCCCATTATTTAAATGTTGACCTTAGCTTCTCTGGAACTGGAACTAATTTGTAGTTGTCATACTCAACATGAATTAAGTTTCTAGTGTTGACTTTCACCCAATGTCTTGAAACACAAAATAGTGTGATAGAAGGTGGTGGTTCTATTTGCATAAAGGCTAGCATCACAAGTTGTTGGCGGTTGAGCGTAAAGGCTAGTGGTGCGGGTGGTTGGTGTCTAGTGGTAAGAGTAGTGGTCAATGGTTTAAATGTTTGGTGGAAGCAGTTGA
Organism: Solanum lycopersicum; assembly: GCF_036512215.1. Taxonomy (NCBI): domain Eukaryota; kingdom Viridiplantae; phylum Streptophyta; class Magnoliopsida; order Solanales; family Solanaceae; genus Solanum; species Solanum lycopersicum. The sequence goes on along the minus strand of NC_090810.1, from coordinate 6,230,731 downwards.
CGGTTGTGGAGGTAGCCATGTTTCGATGGTTAGTCATGTAAAAAATAGTGTGGTGGTAAGAGGTTACATTCACATGACATTTTTTGGCAATAGATTTTTAAGCGAATTTAAGAAAATCCGGTGTAAAAGATCTCAATAGTTCAAACCTCCCAAAGGCTAATAAGGGGTTGTGAAGGAACCAAATGCACTTAATAGACTGATTATTGAATAATAAATATCCAAACCATGTTTAATTGGATAATGTAGTATGTAGTATAATGAATAATTAGTATCATACTCTAGTAGCTAATGTTAGACCATTGATTCTTACTCTTTTTTTTTAGAATTAGTAATGTTGTATTCTTCAGCATTGGGAATGCTGGCCACCATCAGAAACAAGTTACAAAACAAGTAGACTCTAGCTTTACAAAGCTCCTAGAAATTGTATTAACTCCTATATATCCTCTATACAATTATGTTTACACCAAAAAATTAAAGTCTCCAGGCAGTTCCATTTCACATCATGGACTGGGCTGATTTTGTCTTCAAAACACCTTCCATTTCAGACCACCATATGCAAGAGGGTATTATCCTCCACCATTTTTTCTGACTTTTACTTCCCCCTCTTTCCATCCAACAACTCATTAGATCGGTTGTATGTTCCGGCATTATCCACACTGTCTTTGTGAGACTGAAAAACATGTTCCACAATTGGGCAGTGAATTTAAAGTGTAGGAACAAGTGATTGTTTGTCTCCCTAGTCTCATTGCACAAAAAACATCTAGTCACCACAACTCTCCGCTTCTTTTGTAACACTTCATGAGTAAGACATGCCTTTCTTACCACTAGCCATGTGAAACACTTCACTTTTGAAAGGGCTATGTTCTTCCATACATTTTTCCATATCTTTAGCTCTTCCTCCCGATTAATGCTATTCTCCCTCTTGTATACATTATTTACAGTGAAACTTCCTTCTGAACTATGTCTCCATCTAAGTCTATCAGGCTCCATTATTGTCCCACGAAAAGTATCCACTTCTTTTAGCAGGTCAACTACTCTTTCTACCTCCCAATCATTTAATTGTCTTCTGAAGTTTAGATCCCACCCCTGGAGAACCAGCAATCAGACACAACAATTTTAGGGTTGCTAGATAGTAACATGAGATCTAGATATTTACCCTGCAGTGGTTGTACTTATCCTATCCAATTATCCTTCCAAAACCTAACATTGTTACCATTGCCCACTCTGAATTTAGAATTCTCCTGGAGCTTTGACCATAGACCTCTGATAGCCCTCCATACACCCATCCTATAAGTGCAATTCACTTTATTTGAGCACCAAGGGCTATTCTGTCCAAACTTTTGAATAATTACTTCCTTCAAAAGGGAAGTTTCTTCATCACAGAATCTCCAAAGCCATTTCATCAAAAGGCACCTGTCTTGATTCTTACTCTTACCTCTTATTCTATTTCTTTTCTTCTAGAAAGATTTAGTGCTCTTAATATATGGAAAAAATTTCCAAGCAACCTTATCTAATTTATAACTGTAACGAGCTTAATATTTATTTGCAACGACAAAGGTTGGAAGGAGATTATGAGATGGAGATTTGAACTATTAAGATCTTTTAAGATCAGAATGTTAAATAATTAAGACAGTTTATTTCAACATTTTAATTTGCAAAACTTTTCTAAAGAAACATAAAATTTAACTTCAATACTAAATCAAATACTATGAGCCCGACTATACTTACCAAATAAATAGATGATAAGCTTGGAGTGTTGAAAAGCAAGTTTAAGTGCTAAAACTTATTTTATAAATTTAGTAGCTACTTGTTTGGATTGAAATGCTGAAATTGTCAATAAGCCATTAATATGTCTGGTAAAAATGGGTTGATAAGTTGTTCTTTTTTTTAAAATGACTACGATACCCTTAATATTTTTTAGCAAATAAAAATTAAAAATTTAAGTATTTGTGTAAAGAAAAGAAGGAAAGACAACGAAGTGAAGAGGAAGTAAGAAGTTTTGGGAAAGATTTTTTGAAAATTGAAAAAAATATATCAAGGAATAATAGTAAAATATTTGATTGAACCAAAAGTGTTTATAAGCTAAAAAAAAACAAGTTGGGGATGACCAGCTTATAGCTTTTAGTTAGTTAAGGCTTATTAGCACTTTCTTGTTTACCACAAGTGTGGATAAGCTTAAAAGCACCCATAAGCCAGTTTGACTAGCTCATAAGCATAGTCAAACATGATCTATGTGAATAAAATAATAAGACGGTTCATAGTGTTGGTGGGTGATTGGAGAATATGTTGGTTGACGGTATTGGTTGTAGTGATAGATAATAGTGGGGTTAAATGATGATAGAGGTTGGGAACATATAGTAGTGACTGATGGTGGTGACCGGTGATGGGTGGAGAATGGCACTTCGGCAAAGACCGGTGTAAAATGGCAGCTAGTAGTGGTGACAACTATTTGTGGTGATTAGCGGCAACAATGGTAGTGGTTGGGATGATATTAGTCAATAATGGTGGTGACGACAATTAGTGATGAAAGTGGATTGAGTAACAATCAATGTTGTGAAAGGTGCTCGTCTGTCGCCTTTGGCGATAAGGCGAGGCGAGGCACTTTCGCCTATTTGCCTCGAGGCGAGGCGAGTTGAAAATGGGAACCTATGGCGATGAAATGGCGACCTTTGGCGACAAGGCTGGCTTCGCCGTTTTTTTTAAAGGTCTGATTTATAATTAAAAGCCCAAATTAGGGTTTCTTTTTTTGCAAACATTTCACATTTGTGATTGCCTCCTCTTCTCCTCAATTGCGAACCCTTCGCGTTTGCCGCTTTGCAACCTTCTTCAACTGATTTCGCGACTACTACAAGTATGTTTCTTCTTCATCAGTCAATTCTTCTCATCTAATTCTTCTCTTTGTTTCTTCTTCTTCGCTACTCTATTTTTCACTCACTATTGTGCTCTGTTTTCGCTCAGTGTGGTAGCGAGCAGTGTTTTTCACTCACTGAGTGCTCTACTCACTATTAGATTTTGAATTGAAATAGTTGCTAATATATGTTATTGCTATTAAGATTTTGGATAATTATATGTGCACTTAAAAATTTTCATTTTTGATATTAATTGGCACCTTAATTCAAAAAGGCGAGTGTCTTGCCGCTTGAGGCGAGGTAGGCCCCTATCGCCTTTCACCTTGCAAAACATGGGAAACAATGAGCTACCATGTTTGTAGAAAGCTTTGAATAGACAATATTAAGACTTTGTTCATTTTATGTGAAGGTGTTTCATGTTTAACTAGGTACGATATTAAAAGTAAAGAAGACCTTTGACATGTTTAATATGTAAAGTACCAAAATTATCCTTTAAAATGAATGCTTATGAGTATTCTTTGTCTTCTTACTCTCTCCTTAAAAAAGGAATGAACTTATGTATTATGTAGGTCCCAACAAGTTGTCGTTAATGGTTAAACATGGATATTAAAGTTAATAGCTTGCAAAAGGAGAAAGGTATCATTTCTCTTAAGAGACTAAAAGGGAAAGTGTCACATAAAATGAGACAAAGATAATAACACAATATATATTTTTCTTTTGACATAAGATTCAACGACATAGCCTATCACAAACCTAATTCTCTTAGTTTTTTTAAACAATAAATCAAACTTGTTTCAATAATATCACACCAAATGGTGTTAAATCTGTTCACTAACCGAGCTAGTGGGTTGACCACAATTTTCAAACAAATTGTTCCAATCATGTATAAAAATGGTAATTTTCTACTTACACCAGAACAATTATGCAAAAGAAAAGAATTCAAAGTAATTCTAATTTTCCCTTGCATGCAAATGGTATGCACTTATGTTCCTCCCATTTAAGACCATCTAAAAGTGCATAGAAGCATTATCTTCCAAGTTGTCTTATTTTCGTTGTGCAGCCTCCGTGATCTTTAACCATTGATCACCACCACTAATACCTACTAAGGACAATAGGTGTGCAAGCCTTCACAACAATGTTGTGAATCTAATGTGTAGTAATTCATGAAAATCCTTTTCCTCAAATACCGTTAGGGTTTCATGATGCGGCATGCAAAGAATTACACCTTAGTAACTTTAATATCAACTCTTCCACACCTCTCCCTCTTATCCCCAACTGTGCATGACTCACTACTAAATGAACTCTAACCATAAAAAGTATAACACTTCTCCCTCCAACCATACCATCTTAACCTCCCCTTCATTACCAATGGGTTGCTCTTATATCCTATGAACGTACTCTTTGATCTCCATCAATTCCTAAATCCAAGTCATGCAACACTTTCCCATAACCAGACTAAACTCCCATTCTTATTTCTGTATAAGCCAATTTATTGAGTTACAATTTGTATAGGTTATATTAGATGCTACTTCATGGACCTCTTATGAGGCTTGTCTCTCTAAATATAAAAGGAATGTTATGTTGTAAAAGCTCTCTTGCTTCAATTCAAGAGATTTTGGTGCATCTTAATATGCTTGACTACAATCAAAGAAAAGTTGGTACAAAAACTTCTCAATGGCATGGAAAAGTAAGTAACTCCATGTAATGCCACCATTGTATCACCAAAAAGAACATATTTATGTTCTTTATAAAATTAGCAGCACCGGATTCACAAAAGATAAAGTAGAATAGGTTATGCACAATTTTATCTAGCAACAAATTAGACTTCACAAGAAAATGACATTGCTCAAGGCAAAACTTACTGCAATGGGTCTCCGCGTGATTATGAAGCTCTTGCCACCCATCCTCTCAACTTCCTTGGGGGATACTCCAGCAGATAATTTAGGCAACTTGCCTATATTGTCAACAAGCTTACCAATTGACATGTTACCTCTATCTCTATCCTCTTTCACTTTAACAGAGTCTATGATTGCCTTCTTTGGAGGCCTGATATCCAAGGCAGCACCATCGTTTCTGTTCTGCATGTTCTTGTCCAGTCCACCAGAAAGCTTACTATCTCCAGATTTCTTTCTTTCTTCAGAAGGAGTGGCACCTGTTCCCATAACCTCTTTGTCATTTGTGCAAACAGTGAACTTCTGTACACTGTCCCCACCCTTGTCCTCTGATAGTGTCACAGAACCATTTACTTTTATTCGTTTTGAAGGCCTATCGTCCAAAATGCCAAGATCCTTCGAAGGTTTACCTCTTTCGCCAGCTACTAAGAGTTCTATTGAGAGTGTATTAACTTTTTTATCATTCTTAACCGTGTAGAGTGCATTTTCTTCACTTGACGTATTTTGGTTGTGAACAATTGTAGTGGCTATTTTGCTGTTAACAACCAGCACCGGCGCATCATTTCCTTTCATTGTTGATTGCTGCTCATTTTGAGAATCATTTGCATCTCCATGTAAGGCATCCTCTCTAATCGGTGAACTTTGTGCATCTACATCATTTCTTCCCACTAAATGACTTGATTTACCAGCAACTTTTGCAACTCCCAAATCATGTGAGTTTTTCTCACCAGGGACATAATTCACTTCCTTAACAGTTTCCTGATTAACAGATGAAACATTTGTATCTCTCTGTACGTCCTGTCTAACAAGAGAACTTTGTCCATCTACATCACTTTTTCCAAGTAAATGACTCACTTTGGCATGATTCTGTGGTTTTAGCCCAGAGGACTCCCCATTAGCTCGATATTCCATGGCAGTTTTGTTATCTTTCTTGTCAGAAGCAAATTTGAGGACATGACTGGCCTTTTCACTATCTTTCCTGTTAAAAACATACTTGACTGTACCAAAACATAAACAAATTTGCATGAGAGATTAATCTAAGCTGCTTTATATTATTCCATTAAAATGAATTTATACTGTAGTGACACCACAAAGAGAGGACACCCAGGGAGCTGAGGCACATACCGTCCAGCCCACCAACTTTGTCGATCATCTTATCCAAAATTGCACAAGTTCCAACATCAAAAGCACGGTAGAAAACATAGTCAGCCAATTTAACTTCTTCATCTGATGGCTGCGGATTTCTGATGTCCTCTGAAGTGCAGATAACATTACATCTGCCAGCAATAGCTTCCTGGTCAAGTAAATCGACAAGAAGTTAAGCAGCCAAAGGCATATGATAAATTACAAGTTAAGCGTGTGATATTGACAATGGCTATATGCAAACTCGGGACAGACTCATAGTAGAAACAGAGAACACTTAACAAGACAACCAAACAGAACAAATATCTTTCGTAATTCACATACCACTAGGGAAGAAAAATAGGCCACAATTCTGCATCCAATGGAATGGCTAAGTAATTAATGAAGTAGGTGAATAACCATCATGTTTATATCTCATGGAAGCAAAAAACAGTCGGTGATTTCATCCCACCTTGGTAGATAAATTATCTAGTACCTATGCTAATGGAAAAAAGCAAGCACCTAGTGTAAATTCGAGGTGTGCGCAAACAGGCTGAACATCGTCATGAAAATCATAGATGTCACTCTGATTGCAACCTTTTTTTAATCAATGAGAGCTTATCTTTTGATGAAAGCACATATTTTATTTAAAACTGAGGAAAAAAGTATTACCACACAAAGTAGTTGTATGCAAAGTTACATGAGTCTAGGGAGTGACATGTGTCTCTGATGTACTGCATATTTACAGTACTTAAAATGCTTTAAAATTGAGGTTTTCTCTGTCTTTTAAGCACTTGATAGTAGATTTGATGGTATTTTATCTTTGTTTTGCAGGAAAATAGATTTTGGCAAGTCGGGGTGAAGAGTACAATGAAACAACAGATTTTGAGGTTTGATGAATTGAGTCAATTGACCTACGAGCCGTAGGTATGAGCCGTAGAAGAGACCGGTGATTTTTGGAGCTAAATATGGGACCACGAGACTGGACTACGAGCCATAGGAATTTCTACGAGCCGTAGGTCCAAGGCGTAGAAAAGACCAAAGATGTTGGAGTTCAGTACTTGGACAGCGAGCAGCCAGAACGGGTTGTGCAAAGTTCGACGAGTCGTAAAATATGTCCGTAGGTAAGTCAAGAGGAATATTGAAGAAGTTGTGTTCCACGAAAGGTTCGTACGAGCCGTAGAAGCGACTGCCGAATCCTACTTTTTCCTATGTTTTCTTAGTCTACTTTATTTAGGATATAAGACGTCTATAAATAGTCATTTTTTATTTATTTTTTGAAGATAGACAAATCATACTTTGTTTTGAGAATTAAATTGTGGAATACGTCTGCATTTTAATTCTAGAATAGGTGGTTATTATTACATCTTTTGTTCATGAATCAAGATTCCGAAATTTAACTACTCTAATTGTAAGTGCATGATTTATCTTTAAAAAATTAATATGAATTGTGATCACCCAAGCATGAGTAGCTAAATCCACAACTAGAGTTGCGGGAACCATGAGGAATTAACAATGCAAACCTAATGACTAGTAAGTAATTCTTAGATAATGTTTATGCATGTACTGTTTCTCTCTTCAGTTTGATTGCCTTTTAACAAAGACCTACGTCAGAACTCGCATTATTGATACTTACCTGACCAAAGGGGTAACGAATGAAAAAGAGATTATACAATAAAATTTGATGTTACCAAGCCTCATCTAGTAGCTTGAACGGGCCATGGATAGCTAATCTAGGCTCAAGGGTAACGGTTATTAAAGAATACACCCGTAGACTGACCAAAGTTGCGTGGTGAAATTCAATTATTTGGGGGACCAGCTACTTAAGAGATACCTAACTTACTAACTTTGCATGCTAGACACTAAACAAGGTTACTACTGTAAGGCTTACAGTTATGAACTTGTGGAGAACATAAATGTCCTATCTTCTATTGATTTTACAACCAATCAATCTCCTGCTTCCTTGTTACTACAATCATTAACTCAAGCTTTTGTTTTACAACCCCCCCCCCGTTACGGAAATAACTCGACTAAATGTATAATCTAATAATCAATTAGGTTAGTCTAGACTTCATTCCTCGTGAGATCAACCCTAACCTATGTTAGGGTATTCATTTGAACAATCGCTTATTCTTCTTTTAGGAGGTGTAATTTAGGCGTATCAACCGACGGGTTCATCCACATACCAACCTACTACAGATTGCCTTTACTGCTGAGTTTTATTATTTAATGCAGATATTCCAAAATAAAAATGCAATGAAGGATGTGTCTCAAAGGAAAATTTGCGCAAATGGGTGCCAAGATACATCACCGAGCAAGGTGTTGATGTCGATTGGGTACCCGATATAGCCCTGATCAAGAAGGCCTTATTGAATTTTCCGACCATGTTTTGGTGGTCTATTGTACGTGCTTGACTATCACCGCCATGGCAGATAACCACTTGACTTTAGAATGGGCGGTGATGGTGACATGTTTGATGGTTGGGTACAAGATTGATTTTGCTCGCCTATGTGGGCATTTCAAAAGACCACTATCGTTCCCTTCCCTTGCCTGATTTTCTGATTATGTCTGTGTCCACGATGCCCAAGGTGTTCTACTTATGTTAGAAGTTTATATTCCATTACTAGTAGAAAATACAAAGAACTTAACTGTTTTTTATTTTATTTCATATAATATAAGATTAGGGTGAGCTTAAATGAAGTGACACATTCATAAAGTTGAACCCAACTTTCTTAATTACTCCACCTCTCAACACCAACCCCGCTTGAGGAATTTCACTGAGTGTGTTGTTAATCTACCTCGAAAAGACATAATTCTAACTAAATAAAGTCATGTCAGATATGAAAAGTTACATTTCTTCAAATCTTGTTGGTCAATTAATAAGTCACAAAGGAAGTTCAAAAAAATGTCTTGGGGGTGACAACAACGCCAATGAATAAAAAAGACTCTACACAAATTAACAGTCCAACTTGCACGTAAAATAGCAAACCCCTAACTTAAGACCTATTCTGGTTTTAACACTTTTTTGTTTTTTTAACTTAGTAACTTTGTATTATATCACAAAACAATGCATGGGTATGGGTTGTACTGTAACCTTATATGCAAGTGTACTCCTGATTTCACTTCTCTACGTCCTAGTTTAATGCTTCTTTTAATAATAGGTTCCAGGTTAACACCCTTTCAATAGCAAGTTCAGTTTAACATCTGTACTTGTTAAAACCACACATAATAAGTACTTTTTAATGAAGTGAAATATACTAAAAAGATGTTCAAAAGATGCAAAACTACACATATAATACCTCTAGCCATTTACCATGCATATTTTCCTTTTCAGATTGTTGATATGGCAAAATCACATGCACATCAGGCATATTAAAAGCATGAAAGTTTACAAATTGTCGTGTTCATGTCATCTAATACATTCCAACTCCACTAATGAGTTGTAGATTTCTCATTCAATAATCGAAAATAAAAGCCCTATCACCACTACCCTTGGTCAAATTATGATGTCCAAAAGAAAATGAAAAGCATTTATGTGACTTCACAAGAATTATCTACTGGTGATAGTATAATCTCGACTCTCTTGTTAACTTTTATAATAGCAAGAGGGAGGTGTAGTCTTTGTACCATGGGCTAACAAAATTAACACGAATAACAATAAAGAATACATATTAAAAGGATTTAATAGAAAAAAGAACTAACTCAACTTGGAAGTTTTTCTCCCTAGCACTTACACAATAAACATGCATTCACATTGTGGTCTCATAGAAGTTACATCGGTAAGGAAGTTATTAGTTAGACTCTTTGTTTGGTTAATGCTCATTAAAACAAACTTCAATGGAGAATTAGTTTTGTTGGCTATTGTTTTGTTTTCTAAGTCTTGTAAATTGGAACTTGCAGAAAGGTAGAGATGCACTTGAATAATTATCCAAATGACCTTTAATGTTTTGAAACAATCCCAACAGAGAAATCGACCTCATCGCTCATCAATGTTGGCTCTGATCACCAATCATGGTAAAACCATTTTTGAACCTAAAATTGAGAACCCATTCTTTTAATCCTAGTCCATTTCATTTATCTCCTGCCACTGTTGCCCTTGAAAATCTTTTACTTATCTTCTAGCATTGGGATAGGCATTCATTGTCTCAAGAGATGTGAGAGCGCACAACAAGAGAAAGAAACAAGCAGAAAATGGGTCATTTGAAATTTGAGACAAGTTGGCTTTAATCACAAAGAGACTGGATTTGCTAGTTGGCTCAATCTTTTGGGTGTAATGGTGGGGAAAAATGAGCAGCGGGGTTTGAATAGGTTTATGTGAAATTATAGGCTTGCAATGGTGGAGAAAGAGGAAGATGAATTGAAAAGTATCAATTCCCAAAAAAAAAAAGAATTTGGATTTGATAGGTTTCTACTTTAAGTGACAATTTTGTTTGTGATGGTGAAGAAGAAAAAGAAGTGGAACCTACAATCAATGGAAGTCAACAAGAATTTGAAGAGTGGAGATGAGGTCGTGCAACACCTAATTTTGTCCATGTCGGCAGAATTTATGTACACACTCGTTTTGAAGGAGCTTATTACGTGTATATTTAGCAAGCACAGGTGCTTACCAAAACCTTCAATGCCCTTGTGGCAAAAAAAAATCGGCAAGATCTCAAAAAAGAGAAATTTATTGAATTATCGTTTGTAAGTTTGTTCCCAAACCTAATCAGACCTCGCCCTTAGGGTAAAAAGAAAAGCTCCAACCAGATCTTATAGCAAAGAGGAATCAATTGTATTCTTGTCTTTGTTCCCAAACCTAATCAAAACCCTCGCCAGCTTTTATTTCTAAGTTTCCCCTTCCATTTTCCTTTCATTCATTTTTTTGACTCCCTTACTTTCAACAATGATTTCCTATTACAATGAGGCAACTTGGCTGCCATTGATGCTTTTGCACTAATCATGCAAAAGAAGGAACTTGCTTATAAAAAAATTACTCCTTTCATCCTATATTTAACTTTTAAATGCCCCTTGCCTATTCAAACCAACACCCACCCACCTTATCATTCCCTTTTTTCTTCCTTCTGTTGGGTCGAGAAGATCTACACAAAAAAAATTAAGAAAGAGGTAGCCTCTCAATAAAAAGGATAAATTTCTAAAAAGGCAGACCGGCAACAAGGAGGGACAGAATTGGCATTCAATAGGAATATAGGACAGATCGATCTGCTAGCTTCTCCCATCTCTCATTTTAGACAAACTTCATAGAGAAGTACTTGTTGTTACAGGTTCATCTGCTTTGTCATCATCAGCAAGTAATAAATCATCTCAGGCTTCCTTCTGGTTGTTCGTCTTCCACCACAAAGATAGCAATAATAACATATGTTTCAAGTTAATTTGTGTTGTATCACCTCAAAAAGAAGCCCGGCTTCCTTTGAAGATCCACCAAAACCAAATAGAAATAAGCAGAAGTGTCTCCACAAGAACTGAGTGAATTTTACTAACATTGACGAGGTGGACAATAAATAGATATATATTGGATTAGATGTGCACACAAATTGAACTCCTCTAACCATAAGCAGTTGGTTAAAAAGATAGTTTTTATGCTATACATAAAACAATATGGTTTAAGTAACTCTACATAGTTAATTTCTATTTTAATGTAAGGTAAAAGCAGACAGAAAGAAAACACAATGAGATAAAGCAATTTTATGACGCTCACCAAAGGATTAACATTGGCCAATCCTGTGCCTTCACCAGAGGCAAGAAATACTTCATTCTCAGCTACCTTTACATCTTTCAGGTGATACAAGATCTCTGTCGACCGAAAAAACCACTGGATCTTTACCTTCCTAGACTTGTCTGGATTTTCCCATATCTTTATGATCTTACCAATGTAAGGATGTTCACCTTCTTTGTGCATGTATACACAGTCATATAAAGTATACTCCACACCATCATAGATAAAAGATTCATAAAACTGCACCTCCTTTCTCTTACCACCAATACCTCTCTTTCTACCCCAGACAAATTCAACTTCCTCATCCTTATCTAGACCCACTAGAGACTCTTCTTTACCAACTTCTACCAAAGCCATAACTGTCTCCACTCACAGACCACTCTACTTTTACCACACGGATTCAGCCCTCGAGGATCCTATGATGACTGCTTCCACCAAGATGCCCAGCTTGAGCTGAAATGCAAAATACATTAAAAGGCTTAATTTTTAGTTATATTAATGGAGTAGCAACAACTAAAATAATGTGGCAGTAAAATCTAATACACATAAATGCATAACAGACCAAAGATATACAAATATTCCAAGAATTAAATACTCCAAAATTAATTTAAGCTAATCATAATTCCGTCCATGAGTGATGATTATAAAAATTAAACAGGCAAAACAAACAAATAAGAAATTCTAGAATGTGCATGCTTACAAACATCTAGAAATAAAATCAATGCATCATTAAACCAGCAGACATGTCCATTCACCAAGGTCATACCAACATTGAAAAGGAAATACTGGAAAGCAAACGAAGTAATAACTCTACTTCAAAGCCTATTTTCTAATTCGGTGCAAAGGGACTTACAAATGTTCAACCGAAACCCTAAGAACACCTTCAATTTCGAGCAATCCCGACGAAGATATCTCTGGGCATATGTAAACTCATTCACTGTCGAGTTTTGTGATATTAATATCGTCCTCCCTTTACCCTAGTCTTAGGAAAACCGCCGCAGACGTGACAATCAATTGGAGGGAAAAGACAGTCAGTGCCGAAGGAGATGGGCGTTAGATTGCTTCACTTTTTAAATAGACAAAAATTAATCATGATTCTAAATATGTTTCACCTTATTTAAATGTATAAGAAATTATATTTGTTGGTATATTTTACTTGATTGAGGTAGTTTTTAGTGTATAATAAGATTTGGATGGATAATTTGGCTTAACGGATATTGATTTTAAATTTACTTATACACTAATTAGCTTATAAAATATTGATTGATTCAATTAGGAATTAGCACAAGACGATTATCGAATGATATATAACTTATTTTTCTTATTTTAAATAAAGTTAAATTATAATATATATATATATATATATATATATATATATTAAAAATGGTATAGATGGATAGTCATATAATATGTTTTTCTTAAAAAAATCGAACTAGTAATGTAATAGTTTATAGGGATAATGCCCAAATACCCCCTCAAGCCCGAAATCCCAGAGACACACTTATACTATACTAAGGTCCTATTACCCCTCTGAACTTATTTTATTAATAATTTTTTACCCCTTTTCGGCCTACGTGGCACTATCTTGTGGGTTCAACGATGGTTGACTTTTTTTTTCAAACTAGTGCCACGTAGGCAAAAAAGGGGTAGAAAATTACTTATAAAATAAGTTCAGGGGGTAATAGGACCTTAATATAGTATAAGTGTGTCTCTGGAATTTTGGACATAGGTTGAGGGGTACTTGTGCATTATCCCTAGTTTATAGGTTTTTAAGTTTTGGTTTGCGGCCTTAGGACTAATAATATATAATTAGTAATGTAATAGTTTATAGGTTTTTAAGTTTTGGTTTGCGGCCTTAGGACTAATAATATATAATTATATATTATGGAATTCAAATAGTGTTATAGATATAGTATCATTTAGTTCTAATTTGCAGCAAACACTTTGTCATTCGTTTTTTTTTTTCTGAATCTCGCTCGTCACTCTTTGGTCGCCTCTCTCACTGTATATGAATATATAAATTGTATTTGTGTTTGTCTAAAGCAAGAGAAAGAAAGTTGTATATACAATACAAATAGATATATTTTCGTCCTATACAGTTATCGTTATACAAATTTCATGCACAGTTCTCTCTTGTCTTTCTTGCTTTATACAAATACAAATTATATAAAAAAAATAATAATGTATAATTTGTATTTATATAAAGCGAGAGAGATATTTTATATACAAATATAAATATTTTAATTTGATTCAATCTAAACAAATTCAAATTTTATGCAAATATTCAAATACAAGCATTGATACATACACAAAGTAGTTACATATTAACTAATATACACATACAGTCATTGCAATTTTATACAAATCATATGCCTGAAAATCATACTCTGCTATTTATACAAATCAAATGCTTCATAGCAAACTATCAAAACTGTCGTTGTATAGCGCTAATATGATTCATATTTAAATTATTCCTAAAATTTGTTCAATATAAATAATAATGTTAATACACTTGAGTTGAAAGTGTACGCATGTTAACTCTTAACAAATTCAGGTTTATCTTATGAAGAAATAGAATAAATTTACCCCCACAACAATAAGCCATTCATTATAAAATTATTATTAGTTCACCAACCTTTTATTCCATAATTCAATGTCAATAAGTCAATTTTACGCTTGATTTATCAATTACAGTCAATTTTGAAGACTTGATAAGAATGTTAATTATGATTAAGTTAGAGCATGTTTGACTTTGTTGCTAAAAATAATTTATTTTTAGAAATATTTTTTAAAAAATGATTTATCAAAAATGTTTTTTTAGAAAAAAAAAACAATTAGTGTTTTACTAATTTTTTTGCAAAATGTTTTTTCATAAAGAAATTGCGCTTGACTAATCTTTTTCTAAAAGTGTTTTTGAGAGTAAAATCACCAAAAAAAATAATTATTAATTACTTATAATATTAAGATTGTTATACAGATATAATCTATTTTAAATTCTATTATAAAAAAACAAATTAAACTATTATTTTTATTAAATAAAAATGTACATTTTAACATTCTCAATGTATATTATATCTTTTGTTTTGGGAGCACACTCTTACTCTGATCTTACAAAAATAGGGTTATCATCTTTTTTCCTAATTTTGTAAAATAATATGTAATAATAATAATAATATATAAACATAAAATAAAATATAAATTTATTTTAGAAAATAAAAATATAAAATTCTTAAAATAAATTTAATCAAACTTATGAGATATGTTAATTAATTAATAAGAAACATATCGGTAAATATGTATATATTAAGGAATATTTTAGACTATAGAAAAATAATTTTGTATTTTTGTTTCTATTTTTTTTAACAAACATTTTTAGCTTTTTCCCAATAATAGAAAAAACTAGTTTTGCTTTCATTCAAAAGTGCTTCTATTAATTTGTTAAACACTAACTTTTTAACAATTGTTTTTTTTTTTTGTTAAAATAAGTATTTCTGGCCTCAACAATGTAAAACATGTTCTAACAAAAAAAAAACATGCTCCAACAAAAACAAAATGAACACTTTCTGTTATATTTTAACAATTATTTCAATATTTATATATATATATATATATATATTTAAAAGTGTTAAAAAAATATTTACCATTTAAATTACAAGAAAAAATTAACCAATATAGCAATATTTTTGTATTAAATTAACATCAACAATTTGAAAGTCTTTATATTTACACCTCTTCCCCATCTTCATCCCAATCACAATTCTGTGTCTATATTTCACAATCTCAAACTGATTTTTTAAAATTGTGTTAAAGTAATTATTTAAATACAAATGACAATTGTAATACATTTTAAATTCAAGAGCAAGCATTATTACGAATTCGATATATGTTACTTCAAAACATATAATTATTTCGAAAAATTTAAATGAATTCAAAATTATTTGAATAATTAAAAAACAGATAAAAAATTTTTGATGTACGAATACTTGTAATATTTTTATAATAGAAATATCATATCACTCAATCTTTTAATGATACTAACCACGACAATATATAGAACACATATTACACATATTTTATTCATGAATAAATATTTGTAATACACATTGCAAATGTCACTCACTTTTTAGAGAAAGTCAACCATAATAATTTGTAATATATTTGTAATTTATATTTAATACATACCACATTATTATATATTTTGACGGCAAATATCACTTTCCCTCGAAAAAAAGTTTAAGAGAGGATTGAAAAATTAAATTTTGATTCTTATTTTAAGGTTGTAATTGAAGATTGACATTACAATGTTGAAAAATATAAAGTTCAATGGCATAGAAAATATATAAAGCTCAATGGCAAAAGAATGCTAGGATATATATTTTACAAAAAAATTCTCACCTTTGTTACAATCGATTATTTCCCATCTGTCCTCGTCACTATTACTTTATTTTATCATTTTTAATTGTCATAATTTTCTTTTTAAAATCAAATTATACGAACTTTGACTAATATATACAATATATTTTTTTCTCATATTGATATGCAGAAAATTTCAATTTGTAGTATATTTCGTAAATTTTTTGAATATCTACATTTTTTGCTTAAAATATCAAAATAATGTAATCTAATTCAACTTTAAAAATTAATTAAAATGACTTTCAAAAAGCGCAACATAACAATTAAAAGTGAATGAAAAAAGAGTAATTTATTATTATTCTTTTTAATTTTTTTTTATATTTATCTCTCCTTATTACCATCATAGTTTATTATAATTATCGATGAAACTTCTCTTCTTTCCTTAATTATTTTTTTACCTATAAATTTTGTAAGAATAAAATAAAAATACATTTAAAAAATCTTCGTATCCTTATTATAATACATCACTTTTTATATACTTTTATCATCGTTACTAGAATTTATTATTCACGAATTTTCTCTTCTTTTTTTTTAATTTTTTTTTTCTTTTGACCAACAAATATGTCTTTAACCAAAAATTATAATAATTACTTTTCTCCTTTTCTTTAACATTTTAGATTTTTTCTTTTATTTATATTTAAAATTAGAAAAAATAAATAAAAAATGTATAATACAAGTGGTGTATTTGTATAATAGAGTCACGTTGGTTGAATATTGTATTCGTTAAAGTGTCGGTTGGGTGAGGGAAGTAAATAAAAGTAAAAGCATACCTTCGTTGAATCTTGACCTCGCGATATATTTTATTTACTTTTCTTCATTCGCTCTGTCCTCTCTCTTCTCTGTTTCTGTAGTAGCCATGTGTGTGATTTCAGAAGAATCCATCGCTCAGTTTGAAGCTTTAATGGAACAAGGTACATATAAACTTCATCATCTTTTTAATTTTGCTATGCTAATGGCTAATTGCTAATCCCGTTCATTTTTCTGACCAGTTGATGAATCACTCAAAACTACTTTTCAGGTTCTCTAACTAATTTTTTTTTAGCTCTATCAAATCTACCCATATTTTTAATTTTGGGTTTAATTAAAAATATGTTGACCCAGTTTTTTTTTTGAATTACAAATTATTGAGCAGAATGTTCATCAAGGTTGTACAAGGGATACATATCTGCGGTTCCTAATAGCAAGAGAGGGAAATGTTGCAAATGCTCATAAAATGGTCAAAATCTATGTTTAAGATTTTTTCAACTTTTTTAGCAAGCTGATAGATACTGTATATTAAAAAGATGCTCTTTTTTTTTTTTGGGAATGTTACAGTTGGTTGATTCTTTGAATTGGAGAGTCAAAAATGAGATAGATGATATTTTATCGGTGAGTAGTATGGAAAATTACACTGTCGTAGCTATATATTACACATTGACACTCCTCGACTTTTATACGAGTTAACTTCTTTGACATTCTGACTCCGATCTCACCCTCGGCTTAAGTAATTAATTGTATTTTATCATAATGTAAGCTTACATTAACCCTCCCTATGTTGAGGAGGTTGAGAGATTGTTTCTGGTGGACACTAGGCTCATGTTATTAATTATATTTTATCTTAGTATATTCTTACTATGGTTGAAAATTGTATGTATCTAATTGGCTACTTTGCAAATTACTATATGTTGATTCGTTTGTAATTGTTGTCTCAGAAACCTATCATTCCTACTGAGCTTTACAGATCAATTCGTGATTCTCAACTAATAGGAATGCCAGGTTACACGAAAGAGGTATCCAATTCATGAAATAATGTCGTCACTATAACACACATCATAGCTATCTTTTTTCTATTGATGCTCATATGGACTTAATATAACTTTTTGAGAACTCTGTTGTTTCCCTCTTTTTCAGGGCCTTCCAGTATTCGCTTTTGGTGCAGGACTCAGCACATATGATAAAGCATCGGTAAGGGTCGTTTAAGATTCTCATCTTCCCTCAAGGCTATAATATTTCATGTGCATTTACTTACTCAAGAACTTGTTGTTAAGTAATGGATGTTTGATTTGTGGATAATGGAAGTCTACTGCTTGGATTAGTTTCAGAGACAAAAAACAAGAAAACCATCCATATCAAGACCGATCGATGCTATTTATTGTCAAGTCCAATAGCAACACTCTTTTGCAAACAGTTTGCATACATATAGATATTAAATTGCTAAACCTGATACAGTTTCATAATCGATTGGTATTTGAACATTTTTCCTTTACTTTGGTTGGGTGTCAAATGAGCGGGTTGAGTTGAAATTGGAGATATCTAAATTGGGTGTTGGGTCTTGATCCACCCCTAGTTTACTCTGGACTCAAAACGGGTTGGGTCTTAACCCACCCAATTTGACTCGCTTAATCTCAATAATTTTAATAGATTGTTATTTAAGTTTTTATTACCACAATTTGAATTTCATCTCAACAAAATTAAAAAGAAGAAATCACAAATGGATAGGTAACTCCTAAAAGATATAATAGATAGTAACTCATACCTTCAATATAAAAACATACATTACATCAATGCATATATAGAGTCTTAAAACGGATTGAAATTAAGCACGTTGAAATTGAAGATTAAATTGGGCTCAATTGATGATTCTTTTAGAATGGGTTAAGGCTTGAGTGGATTGAGATTGAACCCAATTGAAATTATGTTGAGCCCAATCCTTCAAATTCTGAGCAAGTTACCTATAATTGAGCTCATTTTTGATACCTCTAGTTCTACTTATCAGAGATTAGAGATGAAGCATAAAAGAGGGAAAGTAAAATTGTAAATAGAAGGCCAACTTACATATATTAATTGGTAGTAGTAATAGTAGATCTTTGATCTTTCAATCAGGTCCCTGGTATGTCTTTACTCTGTAGTATTTGGTGTGACTGACTGTTACATCATGGACATGCACTGGGAACTTCCGCGTAATTTGCGCACCTTGTTATACATTTTCCCTTGCCTTTGGCTATTTAGTTCTCAGCTTTTTTTCCCTTATTTGCCGTATCCCTAGCAGGGAGGTTTGAGTGTTTGAACTCATCCGTTTTCCATGTTTTAATTATTACTTTCATTATTTTGACTATTGTTCTGCTAATATAAATAGTAACTTGAGTTCTTTATATCAGGTCCATTATTATGTGCAATCACACATTCAGTTCAATGAATATCGCGATCGTGTAATTCTGGTAAAAAGGATTCATAAATCACTTTCCTTTGTGTATGTCTGTGCGCGCTTTAATCCCTTAAATTTTACTAAGTTGATTCATATGTCACAGCCTGCTGCAAGTAAGAAGTATGGGAAACGTATCAGCAAATCTCTGAAGGTTTTAGATATGACCGGCTTGAAACTTTCAGCTCTAAACCAAATAAAGGTATATTCCCTCAAAAGTTCTAATCTCGTTTAGTTTTGTTCTTTCAAAATATGATGTAATGGACTTATGGTCTAGCTCAATCCCGTAAGCTAGCTAATGAGGGGAGGCTTACCCAAGATCATATTAGGAGACCACAACCCATTCCCTCATTCAGACACGCTTAGGATCAGAAAACTAGAGTGTGCATGATATAGCATGAGAGCACAATATTGAGAAACACAACAAAATAGATCGACGAGGCTGGCTTTGATAGCATGTCAAGAAATGGTCTTTTGGTCTAATTCAATCTCAGAAGTTAGCTAATGAGGAGAGGATTACCCCATACCGTACAAGGAGACCACAACCCATTTCATCAACCAATAGGCAGTTAATACAGTATTATTTGATTTGTTAAATTGGGGAAGATTTCGATGGTTGCTGATCTTTCATGTAGTTTTTTTTCCTTTCCACTCTTCGCTAGTGCAAAGAACAAAGATATTTCTTTTGCAGAAGAGTTTGTAATTGCAAGACTTCTGTCTATGTTTAATCATATTGACTGATGTATATCTTTATTTGAGAATTACCTTGGAACTGTTCCTGTAGATCTTTGGATAAAAATAGACTAACTGAATGTTATTGCTATCATTCAGCTATTGACTATAATTTCCTCAATTGATGACCTTAATTACCCGGAGAAGGTAGTTGCATACTACATTGTCAATGCTCCCTATATCTTTTCAGCCTGTTGGAAGGTTCGTCTCTTATTTATACAATTTATACAATACAATTCTCTTTTCCTTTTCCTTTTTGTTACTCTATCAATTATTTCAATTTTCTAATTTGTTGTAACATATGATTTCATTAGGTAGTCAAACCTCTTCTACAGGAGAGAACCCGAAAAAAGGTTCAAGTTTTATCAGGTTGTGGACAGGATGATCTATTGAAGGTAACAGTTCTTGACAATTGTTTGGTTGTCATTTCCTTTATCTTCTATGAGGATGTAGTAATGTACCACTACCTTGTGAAGGAATAATATTGTGTTATTCGTTTACGGAGTTGAGAGATCTAACTCTGTCTGATCTGTTAACTTGTGTAGATCATGGACTATTCGTCACTGCCCCATTTTTGCCGGAGAGAAGGTTCTGGATCTTCCAAATACTCAGGCAGCTCAAGTGAAAATTGTTATTCCCTGGATCATCCATTCCACCAGCAACTTTATGATTACATAAAGCAGCAGGCATTGCTTCGCAGACCTGTTCGGCCAGTTAAACAGGGCTCTGTCCATGTGGATTTTCCTGATGCTGTCACTGAGGGGACTGAGTTTGTTCAGACGTTGGCATCAGAATTTCAAAAGTTCGGTAAGCAAAATGGACTTTCTCAATCACTAGATGATCTTAATATCAATGATCATCAAGCATAGATAATAAGAGTTTGGGTCATTATGCACTCGCTGACAATTCTGGATTCTCATGCAAGTACAGTATTAATAGCTCGAGCAGTATAGCAGAGGTTTTCTCCTAATTAGACGCCTCACTCAAATTTTATATGTTATAGTTGCACGAGGGGTATTTTCAATATACCAAGTATGTATAGGGGAGATGCGGTTGACATGTATTATTGTTATGTTAGATGTACATAAGAGGCATATGTTGCCTGAGCTCTTACTAGTCATCGCATGTATTAATAATACAAATTATCCATCACTGATGCTGACCCTTTTATGTATTGACACTATGATATAAATAATGTCCAGCACAATCCTGAAAGCTGGTTTGAGGAGATGTGTTTTTTGTTTGTTTTTTAATTAATATGCAGCAGTTGTTATACTAATTATTATTGGAACAAAAAAGAGTTTTATAGACATTTTATACATAGTGCAAACAAATTGGTGAAAGTAACAGAAATGCAGGCAGCATAAAACGGAAAAAGAAATAACAAATTTTTCATATGGGAGAGCAGCCAGGTTGATTTTTTTCTTCTTAGAAAAAAATCTTCCTTTGCTCTTAGAAGAGTCTCCAGCTTCGTTTTCTTGATGCTTTTTTCCGCAATTGGCCCTCAACGGCCTTTTTGGCTGCCTCAGCCATCTCTGTCGCCTTCAAAGCTTCCTTGATTGCAACTTCCATGTCGTGTTTCTCTTTTAGACCTGCCTCCACTTTCATGAGAAGTTCCTTTTCATTGGCAGTGATGTCTTCTACTTGAGCCATGGCAGCGGCAACTTTTGTGTCAGCCTCATTTCTGATTTCTTCGACTTTTTTGTTGAGAGCTTCGTATTTCTCAAATGCTAATTTGATCTTTCCATCCTCTGTTATGTGAATCTGATCACTTGCGAGTGTCTCTGCAGCTTTCGCCTCTTCAGCCTCTCTTAGTGCAAGTTTCAGTCTTTCCTCTGCCTCCTTGGCTGCAACTTGAGCTGTGACAGCTTCTTGTTTGAGTGATTCCACCTTCTTCTTCATCTCCTCTGCCTCCTTTAGAAACTGATCAGCCTCACTAGTAAACTGTTGGATTGCTTCTCCCTTTGGCTTGCTGTTATCAAGACTTAACCGCAAGTTCTCAGCAAGAGCTTCTGCTTCATCTGCCTTAACTTTAAGTTGAGAGTTATGGCCCTTCAAGGTATCTAACTCTGCTTGAAGAGAATCCACCAAGCTTCTTAACGACCTTTCTTCTGCGACAATATCTTGAAATGTGTTCTTACTAAGATGAAGCTGTGAAGTTGTTTTGGTAAAAGAATCAAGATCTGAGGCACGAACATTGTTAAGTTGTTCTTGTAAGACTTGAATCCCCTTATTAGTTTCCTGTAGATGAGAGTGGAATATGGCTTCTTCCTTAGCTTTTCTAAGAGATTCCATAGACTCTGCAATAGTAACTTGCAGTTGTGTTGCTCGTTCATTCGCAGCTTTGGTTTCCTGAAGAGCTGCTTTCTTTGATTTGTATAATGTTTGGAGCTGAGTTGTGAGCTCCTGCAAAGTAGTCTTAGCATTTTGGAGTTCGCGGAGAGCATGTCCTTTTGTAGTCTCAGTGCTTCTTATCTGTTGTTTGAAGCTGTCAACTTCTCTCAGGGCCAAGTTAAGCTGACTCTCCTTCTCCTGCATCCTCTCTACACATTAACATACAGTATCTCTATATATACAATATTAAATGAAGTCGAAAATGAATACCTCTTCAGTAGTTTTTGATTTCTTAAATGTGGTGATAGGCTTATTATTAGCCTTTTTTGGGGAGCAACCAGAAGTGCCAGTCTCACCAAACAAAGTAACAGCAGCTTTGACAGATTGAAAAGGTGATCTGGTGTCTATCTCTCCGACCTCATGACGACTTGTAGGAGAACCACCTATGGTTCGAGTTACTATTATTCGCGGAGAACCTGATGGACTACTCATTGGAGAAGGTGTGTATCTTGGAGAACCTCCATTTTGCTTACGGTTTCTTAACATTCTTCTGTCTGCTGAATCCTACATCACAATGCCATCATCTTATGTTACTTACTCAGTACTCTTCTCTTTTTACAGTTCATGTTAATTCACTATGGTTTACACCTATGTATTGAAATACTCAATCACATGAAAATTATTGGATTAAATATGTTGGCCCAATTGAAAAGAGTTTTCAAAATAAAAACTTAGCTTTACATCATTTTATATATTTGACCGAACAATAATCATCATATATATTACGGAAAGTATGAAGAAGTCCAGTCAAATTTAGATTACCATTTTACCTTCTTTTTTTTTTTAAAAAAAATAAATATTTTACCCTTTTTAAAAAATAATAAAAATAGATCAACTATATATTCTACATTAATGATCACAACTATGATTAAGCCTATACCCTTCGGGGTGGCTCAATGGTTAAGGCTTGGGACTTTCATGTTGGAGGTCTCAAGTTCAAAGCAAGAGGTTTGCCTTTTGGGTCGAGCTTATCGCACCTGATATGCCTAATGCGGGTTATCTCTCTTATGTGATTTGTGAGTTATTCTCCTATGTGATTTGTGAGTTATTGCACAGGAATAGAGGTTTGCGCGCACCCAAAAGGCTACTTCAATTATTCTTTTTTCGTTTCTCTTTTTCTATTTTTACTTTTTTGGGTTCCTTTACTGTAGATCTTCTAGGTACAGGAGAAAATAATAATACCATTGTCTTTTTATATTTGGAAGACAATAGATCTTTATCACTATGTATGGATTAGAATGATATAAAGACATATACTATTTTATACATGATAATTTTTATATTTTAGTTTTTATTCTAATTGATGTAAGATGAAGAATACACATCTCCCGAAGATGTTTGGAGATGTTGCTAGAATTCAAATTTTGGTATTATTTCATGTAAATTGATTTCTTTGTAAGTGATTTTTATATTTAAATTCTTAAAATTTTATTTTTACGTTTTCAAATTGAATATGGGATCTACGTGTAAAGCACGTAATGAAAGATTATTGAGGATAAATTATATCAATATATTCATACCATTACATTTTATATTATCTTAAGATATTTCATGCTTGATGGCAAATGCAACATTCTATCGTTAATATTGTTATTCTAACATTTTCTATATGATAATTCAATAATATGGAATAAGCATGAAGACTCCAAACCAAACATTTCATAATGAAATGAAGTAGAACCAATAAACATATTTGCCTATCTTTGAGATTATGATAAAAATAATTACTCCATATTTTTACATTTATAATAATAATAAAAAATGATAAAAATGAAGGTAGATTTCAAACACCTCTAACTAGTACATACCTGACAAATAAGCTTGTAACTTGCCTTATTCAAAGTCAGGATCCAACAGATAGCGTTTATAAGCTAGTTAATTAATGTTTTATCATATGATCTCAATGATATATATCAAGATGTGTCTTTGTGTTTATTACTTAAAGGTAAAAAATATATGAATGTTTGTAAAAACTCAAAGTTGCATCTTCTTTTCCCCTGGTAGAAAATTATAAAGAATAAATAGGTTATACAGGGGTAAGAAAAAAGAAGAAAATCACACAAGACACAGATGGCTATAGTTTCATATGTCTAATTTTTTTTTAAAATTATTATTGCATTACACAATGCAATGGCAGAATATACCAATTTTTTTTTTATTTTTTCTCTTTGTGAAGTTGTTCATTTCCAAGAGGGGTTTTTGCTGAATAAACGCAAAACCATACAAATAATGGCTGTTGAGGGAGAAATGGCCACAAAAATGACAAATGTGAGGTGCAATGGATATTATTCTCTTTTTTAGATATGAATTTTGTAACTCGGAAATAAAAAAATGCCCATAAATTACGCAATTCATGGATACATATCAATCAGAATATAGTTGAAAATGTGTATAGTTGACATCAAGGTAACAATACTTTTCTCAGCTTTAATGCATCGATTTCTTAAAGATAGCAGTCAAAATGACGATGAGCTTCACCAAAAATACAGAACAGCAATGGTATGTTAATCCATCAGCTCAATGCTGCTATTGAAAAGAACTAGGAGAAGCAATGTTCTAACAAGGATTTAGCTGGAGCACAAGTACACACCATTATGAATATATATAATACATTTGAGATACAACTAAGTGCTGGCTCTCCTACTGGATATATCACACATGCTAAACCTTTACCTGCGACAAGAAAGTAAATCTAAGGACCAACCAATCCTAACTTCAACAGATCTATCTCCGTCTTACTTAGAGGGAGCTGCAGAAGGGAGATCGATCAATATGATCTTCAGTTCTATATCCCCAGAATCCACATCACAAAGCCTCAACCAGACATCTTGAACAACCTCACCATTCACCCAATTAATACTGCTATCCGCTGCTAGACAGTTATCACTCTCTGGAATAACCTTCCTCAGTGTTGTTCCTTCAGCGGTAACCCCAAGAATCTTTCTCAATCTAGCAGAAGCAACTAAAGGCTGAAGGCTGAGATGAGCATTTCCCATTTTGTCATCGGCCTTGAAGTGGTCTTTGTCAAACACTTGCTGTCACAATTGAATTTTCATTAGCTAAAAAAAAACTTAAAAGGTATAAAATTTTGAAATGGCTATTCAAGAACTGAAAAGATCACGTTTCAGGTAGTAAAGATACAACCCTGAAGACAAAAAAGCCTAGTGAAAATGTTTTCTTTTTCTTTTTGGCATGGAGCAGTACTTCTCTTACATCGAAGTTCATCTTCAACATACATGTAAAATATCATCACCGAAGCATAGAAATTAAAAACTGTGTGCACGCACATGCCCGCTCACTACAAAGAAGGATCAAAGAACAGTGCAGCAACTGAAGCTCAGTCATAGCAAGAATCCTCCTAATATATAGTGGATAACTGAAAGACCTGTTTGACCAACTTATCTGATCATAACATTAAAACAAAATTATGTTGAAGAATGAAAAAGTACCACATCGGTGGTTAATGAGATGGGTAGTCTCTTTATTTAACTAAATCTATGATTTTTTTCCCTTTCATAAGAGTGACAATATCAGCTTAGAGAACTCTAACTCCCAATCTTTGGACAATAAGCTACAAGGTACAGTCTGATATTTTCTTCTCCCCATATCCTGTAAAGACCCCTCTCCCGCTGTTTGATTGTTTTCCTTTTTGTTTCATCCGCTTAGTTTCATCATATCATCTGTACTATCACACCACTTGGAAGTGAAAAAATTACATAAAAAATGGGTAAGATAATTTTTACCTATTCCAAAGTGACTGCATTATTATCATTTATGTTTCACCCATTAAGGAATTTGCCTTTATATTATCTTTCAAACAGTTCAATATGCTCATGGACTAACATGGAAGAACTAACCAACTGATTGTGACCACCTCTCAAAAAAGAACGACGGATAGCTATGTTAGCTAGGCACCTGCCTGATCAGGGTTCCCATCCGAACTAGTGCCTTAAGCAGGAAGGCGAATGAAACTTATTTATGTCCTAAAAAGATCTTTTATTGCTTTTTATATTTGTGCATTCAAATGCATGATTAACTCCCTTGAGAGCATTATATTTTCTTGATAACTCCATATTGTGGTGTAATTCTTGAGCATAGACAGTTCTAAGACAAATTCCTATAAAGAATAATATACATGGCTGCTTAAACCAGACATACACCTTGATCAACATCCACAAATTACATGCTATGAATTTCTTCAAAATATAGTTTTTGTCCACAGAGCTACTCGCATATAATACCTCAGCAGCAAAATGAAAGCTTAAATATCACTTCTCTCAACATGAAAGCTATCATATGCCTTGATACTAGACAAAAACGTTCCTTCACTTGAAAGTAGAAGTTGCTAGCTCATGATATTAAATTCTCAAGAGGCAGCGTGTACATTGGAGAAAAACTACACAGCCACCAACTTATTGTATTAAAATCTTGCCCAAATTGAAAAATATGGACCTTCGAGTAGTGTTGTTTCCTGAGGCGAATCTAGGATTTTTCGAACATGGGTGCACCAAGTAAAACGTATTGAAGTGGGAATTGATCCTTAATCCTCAAGGTCAAAAGCTCAACATTTAACCATGTGGACGATTTAGACTTGTTGTAGTACGGGTGCCACAGTATAATATCTAATTTTACGAAGATATCACGGGTGCTGGTGCCCTATCTTTTGGCTCTAAATTTGCCACGGGCTGTTTCCATGTAAGAGCTTTCTCTTAGTCTTCCTAACCACTCACTTCAATTTAGGTTTCCTCTTTCGATTATTTCATTTTATGCTCTCTTCATTAGCTTCTTTCTCCATTTCTCTGGGGGTTTTGCCGGTCAGGTGTATAAAGATTAAGCTTGCGGTCTCTCATGCATCAACAATTATCGGATTATCATCCTTGGACTTTTAGTTCATTATTAATAATTTATGGTTGTTTCCCCAAGTGAAACATATAGGATCCAATGGTTACTTCATCATAAAAACTATTTTTCGGTTCTTAATGAATGCTATGTACCCATTCATTCCATGATATATCTCAAGATAACCATTTTCCTTTCTCCATTTTTATCTCTGCTAGATTCCTATATTTCCGTTTATACAATTCTGTCACTCAGATATACAAACATCACACTTAAGTATGTCGAATTCACGGACACCTTTATCCAACCTTAACAAGCTGTAACATTTACACATGATGCCAACAATTTTCATTCTTTAAGAAATAATCCAAGATTATGCAAGTGTAGTTCAAAACAGTATGAGACACAAGATTAGTCAAGTAAATGAATTTGAGGCTTGAGAGGGTTCAAAACTCACCAATTTGAGAACCTGAGCATGTTCTGAAATGGAAAAATGAAATTCTTCATTCCAAACAGGATTAAGGCAGCTATTTATGACCTTTGTTTTTGCAGTCTGATACAACAAATATAGATAATTTTATATCGATTCAACCTAAAAATTGAATCTTTTCTTGAAGAATTAAGTCTTTTTGTTACCTGATTACCCAGTTTGAGAATGACATAAGGATCACTGCTCTTAAAGTCCCGAATCACCAAACGCCTGCCTTGAACAACTATAACTTTTACCTGTCCAAATTTGCTTCCCATATTGACTGAATTTGACATATACATTCAAATTAGCACATGAAAACAAATAAAATTACTACTCCATTAAAGCAGAAAAAACCCTTTTTTTAGGGTACAATAAAATGACTCAACTGAGAAGAACAACAACAATACTCGCTGACCAAAAAGAGGCGAAGCCAAAATTAAAAATTTGAGTTCTAAATTAATTTTCTGCCATGATTCATATGCTATTATACATATATTTATTTATTTTTTTAATATAAATATAAAATCTACGAAAAAAACTTACACGGTCTCAATTAGAGCTAGCAAATGTTGACTCTTCTTCTATTCTGTTCTCTTCTCTTGACCCAGTAAGCAAAATGGACTAAACTTTATTTGAGAGTTTGGCAAAATTTTACTTTAATTATTACTATGTGAAAATGATTTGCTATTGGATTTTATTTATTACAAACCAAATTATCATTATTCTATTTACGCGCTTTCCTACTTATGTCCAATTTTTTTAAATAATTAATTTGATATTCTTTTTCTTTTAAATTAATATGTTTTTAAAATTATAAATGAGTTTCCCTTTGCTTTTAACTTTATTTTATACATCAGATTTTATTAATTTTTTTTGGCAAGTAGAGAAAATGAGGGGTAATTATGTAGAGAATAGTTTATCGCTGAATTTGGACGAAGGAAAATACTTAAATTTGTCATGTTGCATTTTTTAAAAGTCAGTTGACTTATTTTTTAAATTTAAATTAGATTTCATTAATTTGATTTTTTAAATGAAAAAAATTTAGATATCTAAAAATTATACGAAAAGTATTATACGTTGCAATTTTTTATATATTAAATATATCCTAAAATGTTAGTTAAAATTTTTATAATTCAACTCTAAAATTGAAAAGTATGACAATAATAGTGAACGAAGGAAGTACCTTTTTAAGCCGTAGATACAATACTTCATGAATAAAATAAATACGCCCATAAAATAAGGAAAAAATGACAGTAAGAGTTAGAATTCATTAAGAAAAACGCAATTTGTATTTTGTTTCAAGTTGGATCAGTCCCAATTTGTAATTAGCGATAATTAGTTTTGTATGTATAAAAGAACTTACTTTAATACATAGATGAACACTGCTTAATTCTCATTCATCTTTTCATGCCAATTAAGGATAAGGTGTTTCTCACGTGTTGTTCAGTTTTTGCGTAAAAATTACTTTTTGATAATTTAATAAAATTCACCAAAGTGATAATTGAAGCAAAAGTGAGATGATTCTTATGTAAAAAGAAGCGATTTTTGTGTAATGAACTCAGCCGGACGATCATCAACTGTTTATCAAAACACACATCTAACCATCAATTTTCTCTTTTCCTACATAATGGTGGAAACACGACTCATAATTGATGCGTGTTTTTGATAAATAGTTGATCATAGTTCAAATAGAAAAAGTGAATATCTAATAGTTCAAGTAGAGAACACCTCATTCACAAATATTGAGAATTAGAAGCAAAAAAGAAGTGAAAAGGGTGCTAATGTTACTGGTTCCATACACCACAAAATGCTTACAAATCTACAGTTCACAAGAATCCGCGGATCATATGAAGGAGGGAGGAACTACAACAGACGCACTTCTGTTACTAATCTAAACAAACAAAATATACAAAATGAAGACACAAGACTACAACAAAAACCGAGCTGCAACACAGGATCGGTTCGTCGGGTAAGTTAATGCCAACTTACTACACTAGAGCTGTACAATGCCTAAGAGAACTGCTATTGATGCATATCAGTTACCTCTAGACCGCAGCTACACAAACTATGGGAATGCACATTCTTGTCCTTGCTCCCTACCTTTTAATAAACCTGTGACCTACCATTTTCTATGTGGTAAACTGTACTTCATAAACTTATTAATGTTACTGTTAATGGTATCATCTTCCTAGGATGACGGTATTTGGATTGATGCTACTTGCTCTCCAGGATGCTGCATCGCTACAAATCATCAGTCATTCACATGATAGCCTTTCTGCTGGTTTACTTCCCTCCAGCCGACTTCCCTGCTCGTTGTTTCCACGTGCTCTGCGTAAGGCAATAATTTGTTACTAAATTATGATTCATCAAGAAATATACGTCCCAATAAATAGTGCATAAGAATAGGCATTACAAGTAGCTCATCGTCGGATAATTCTTCATCAGATTTGGCAGCCGAGCTACTTCCAGAGTCGCCTTGATCAGTTGAATGACTGTCTGCATCATCTCTTACACTCCCATGAGAATCTGATCTTTCAGCATCATCATTTGACTTCTCTGTGGAACCATCTGCATGTGGTTTCTCATGTGAAGAAGAGATCTCCCTGTCTGATCCACGAGAATCCTGAGGGGTGCCAAGTTCATCCTCATCTTTATTTTCCACGGGACATTCTTCTTCTTCAGACTCCTCCATACCACTCAATCTATCAGCATCAGCCCCGGGTTTCCCATCAAAGTATGCTATGTCATCCTTGTCAGACAGTTCATGTTCAGACAAGCTGAACTCATGCGTGCTTTCTTTCTGCTCACTTTCTGATTCACCTAGTAAAGCCAAATGCCAGATTAGAAAGCTAGGGGAGATCATGAATAGCATAACAGGGAGACTGTCAAAATTATTCTACCTTAAGAAACTATTGCAACACCTAAGACATAATGGAAGTTCTCTCTTTTCATACTCTAGATTGAAAATAAGAGTGTTTTTTATTCCACTCCTAATTCTGGATAATCGTGGCAAGAGCACAAATTGTTGCCTGATCCCTAAAAAATGTCTCCTTTTTAGGACACATCTAATTTTTGTCCCTACTAATAAAATTAAGCAAATATAGACTTCGGAAGATCACTCCGGAGAAGGTTAGACTCGGGTCTACTATTTCTTCGTATAAAACTTACCAATAAAACATTAGATCGTCATCTAACATTTTCAATTACTTGAAAAATTTTAACCTATCATCCAATGTTATCTCAAAAGAAGGCTACAATGTACTAAACAGCTGTCCCAAAAGGGAAATAAGCAAAAAAACTACGACCAGAAAGATACTTCTAAGTTGTAATTTTGTCCAATACAGATCTCTCCCATTTCCAAGATTCATTTTTTTTTAAAATGATGGTTTTCTTAAAAAAGAAAATTGCAGCCCAATACCATTAGGCCATCTGGTTTACAAAATATGTACACAGTGTGTAAGAAGTTTGTACTTTATATTAAAACTACATAGCTATACATTAAAGTTACATACCTATACACAATATATACATACAACTGAGACTCCGACAGTGTATGCAGTGCATATTTCGGCCATGTTAGGTAAACTACATAGCCTACATCTACGCAAGTATGCCTTGTTTAAAGGCATTTCAAGGAGGCTTTGGATTCCTCAAACTTCCAGTCCAGAAGGTTGCTTCTGGAAGGGGAAATGCCAAAAAGATGTTCCCCTCTTATAATATCCATAGATGTTGGACAGTCATCTCTTTTTGGCATGAACCTTCGTAGATGTTTGAGAAAGTGGATCTCAAATGTTGTCTCTACACCAGTCATGCCCCTCAAAACTAACCCTACTCCCATCCCCTATCTTGAAAGATGTATTGCCACTTAAAGTATCCCACTCCTTCAAAATGTAATATCCAAAAACCACAACGAAAAGAAATTTTCCACTTTCTACAGTCAATTTACAAGAGCTAAAAAAAGGGTAATAACTTTGGCTTAAAAATTAACTTAGAGAAGTACTCTTAAGTTTCAAGGAACTTCGAGATCCAAGTGAGGTTATTGTTCATTCTTTAAAGAAAGAGATGACATTGCTGCATTTTAAATCATCAAATGTCCCACTCAACATTCCATCACTCTGATAGTTCCTCATTCTTTTTTACTTTACACCTGAGGAAATATCCAATTATCCCCTCCATCAGAAAATAACTTTGAAACCCGAACTATTGCCTCCTTTCCCACCCTCATCAGCCACCTGATAGACTCCACCCTCTTAAACACCTAAGCATACCCTCCCCTCCATGTGCATAAATGACTTCCAGACCCTCTATCCTTTCATTTGTTGACCTTTGCATGACAGAATATACCAAGCAACAAATGATACAATTAACTAGAATGCCAACAAGAATAATAAATAAAAAAATCGAAAGAAAAAGAGAATCACAAGAACCTCACCTGAGCTTAAATTGTCCGCCTTGGACTTTGAGGTTATCAACGGCTTGCCTAAAAGCAGGCTTCTTCTGCTCAAAGAAGATTTTGATGGACCTTTTTGTCCATACTTCAAATTCTTCCTTGGAGTTCTCTTCCCTCGTACTGGCGATAATGGAGACCTGTCAGTAAAACAACACGCATAAGGCAAATAGGAAATACACAAAAAAATTATGTGCAATCAAGTTAAAGAATCAAGCTCACATCTTATCGGTCTCCTTCTTTTGCCTGGAGGCAGCAAGAGTTCTTTTTTTCCTCTCTCCAGATCTGCAGTCATTAAATGAAGACGGGGAGGTTAAAGCTACTCATAATTCGTCTATGATGCTAATACACAAGGCTCAGGTAGCATCATAATGCATGAAACTTAAAAAGGAGCCACATTATGCAAAGTTAACAGTTCTTTCGTGAAAGGCGTCAAAAAATCAAGATTAGAAAAGAATTAAGCTAGTCATCAACACTTGATAATAGTCTGAACAATAAAGGCAGAAATAATCATTATTTACCAACCCATTACCCATCCACATCAATGGGGAGAAGAACTATGCAGCCTGAGGTATGATATCCAGAGCATTTAACAAGAGAAGTACCATCAACACAATTCAAACGCTCAAGAATGCAATTCCTCAATTTTAAGTACCATATAAAACAGAATCCCCAGAACTTATCAAAAGAAGAAAAGGAATTGTGATAATCACAAAAATAATTTTTAAAATTACAGCGACTACTAAAGCAGATGAATCACTTACTCTTTCTTGGAGCCTGAACCCTTTTTGGAATTTGAACCCTGTAAATAATGTTCAAATATACAAATCAGTAAAACCAAAATGCATGGGTTCATACCAAGAATAAAAATAAAAAGTTTGCGAGGATGAACACTATAAGGAAAAGCATACCTTCACAGGTTTCTGCACACCACCAACAAGCTCCCAACACTCCTTTTCCAATCGCAGGACTTCTACATCACCATCATCATATAGCACCTTTGATACAATTGATAACAAACCATAACCAAGAATCAATAGAAGTTGACATATTAAAAAATTGCTGAAGTTCATCAACTTTAGTAATAAAAAATAAATAATTGTTGTACTAGAAATGCAGCTTACAACGTGTTTGCTTTTATGAGTGTCAAAAGACTTGACAACACCTTCGTAGAATCTGTCAAATACTTGGAGTTAGTGCTCTAACCTAATAATCTTCAAGACCACATTAACCAAAATACAAGACCAGAGTCAAGAATAAGGATTAAAGAAGAAAACGCAAACAACATCCCCATGACCAATGACCACAATTGTAATGGAAGACAACCAACAGAAGTTGAGCAAAAGAATAAAGTGGATATGAGAAAGAAGCAACAATGATGAACACGATGTGTTAAGAGTGCATATAAACATAACTACGTGTATTGCTCCAAGACAATCAGCAAGCTTGAAGAAAAATCAACATAAAAGGAAGTTTAATCATGCAAGGAAAAACTAAAGAAAGCAACGATCTCCAAGATAGCTGAGGCAACACATAGCTTAAAAGAGCTAGAAAGAACATTTACTCCTCTCGAGTTAAGAGCAGCTTACTTCTTATCCATGGGCCACCAAATTTTTATTCTGCAACCAATCAAGTCCACAGTGGGAGTTGTATCAACCTTTGCCGTGCACTAGAGAAAACCAGGTAAAAGCATTAACAAATAATACAATCAGAAAATATGCAAATATTGATGACGTGCATCTTCGGATTGGAAAGAAGAAAAGGAGGTATAAAACAGCACAAAAGTTGCAAAACTATACCTAGCCCAACTTCCTTTATAAGTGTTAATGAAATTAAATAAAAAAAACAAAACAATTGGTTATATAGATGCCTAAACAATACACCGTGATAATCCACACGATAAGCCATTTGGTGAAGAGAATAACTAGACTAGAACAAATGTTGAAGGAATATTTATATGTAGTAGCAATGCAAGCATACAGAGTCAGCCTTAACATTCTCTGCTCTCCTCCTAAGGGCATTTTTTAAAACAGCAACTGAGAAAGTTAATTACTCATACGACACGGTAATCCTTGACTTTACGAGTAAACCTTAAACATTCTGCTCACCTCCTGACAGCCTTTTTACAACCACGTCTGAGAAAGTTAATTAATAGGCCCAAATAGCATCAGATAAAAGGGGATATCTTAAAATAGAGATGAAGGTGCAACTCTTAGTCAGTAGATGATTCAAAAGAAAGAAATTTGACGAAATAACTCTTTTGGTTTTCCGATAGCAACCATAGTGACATACTTCCATTAAAGGTTGACGGGCTTCAATAGAAAATCGAGAAGATGCTAATCATGGAAGAGATCCCAATAATGAATTCAAGAATTGTGGTGAAGAGTGGACTAATAAGAACCTGTTTGCCGTGGCTTATTTAAGTGTTTTTAAACCAATATAGCTTTTCAGCACTTTTGGAATGTTTGGGTAAATTAAAAAAGTGCTTATAAGCCCTTGCTAATGATAAAAACAAGCCAAAAGCCATAAGTTAGGTGCTATGTTATTTCATAGCACAAGTTCAAGCCCAAGAGGAGGAAGATTAACACCACATGGAGCCCCAAAGGAGCTGAATTTGCATGCCCAACACAGTGCTGATTTGCATACTAAAGTGCTGAAATTTTAGCCCAAAATAGGGTTCCAATCCACTATTTGGGATAGGTTCAATCTGTTTATAGGAGTGGATTTTGATATTTTTCATAAGAACATGATTATTAATTTTATTTGAGAGGTTCCTTTTCTTTTACACCTTTGTGTGTGGTGGCTTGAATTTACCTTGCAACCTCAGAAAAAAAATTCTTTTTGGAGGTAAGATTAATTCTTAATTTGATGTGTTTGGTTTCTATTAAAGTACATTAAAGAAGGTAATAACTACTTACACTAATTATTGTCTCTAATTTCTTCAAAATAGGGTCTAGATCACTTTTGATCTAAGTTCTTGAATCAACTCTATTAGTATCACAATGAATTTCAATCCGCTAGTTTTTTAATATAAAGATCAATTACAGTTCTTAGCACTTCCAAAAATTCGGATTTTATTCTTGAATTTTCAATATCTTTAATCTTCTATAGTTTTGCTTACAAAATATTTTCTGGTTTTAGTCCAGTAATCTGTTTTTTCCTCCAATTTTATTTTTTTTTTTGGGGGGGGGGGGGGGGGGGGGGGTTAATCACCGTGCTCGAACTTTAGACTTTCTGCATTCTATAGATTCTCCGTAACCAATTTGTTAGTAGAAAATGACTGGCTTTCAATAAAAACTGATTCTTCAAAAAAAAAAAAAAACAATTATTTTCGACAATAAATCATATTTTTAGCTCGATAATAATAACTTCAAGACTAGCTTGATTATCCTTGGAGGAACCAAAGGGGACAGAACCAAAAAAGCACAGTTCACTTGGTGTTGTTTATGCTAAGTAAGTAATCTGCACTCTGTAACCCTCCTAAAAAAGGAACAGACTACATTTTGTGCCACACCAATTGATGGAACAATTCTCTCACCACAACATAGCCAGTGCTATAGACACTCCAAGTACCAATATGCTAGAACTCAACCTTGTAAAACTGGTCTAATACTCATTTTCCTTAAACCTTAATATAAAGTGTTCTCATTTCTAGAACGGGTAAATCCATAATCATAAATGAGTATCCATGACAGAACTAAGATACTCCTTATTAAGACAATTTCTTCATCCTGTTTACCAGGAGCTAACAGTAAAATTCGCGAACAGATTTAAAAAATGAAGTTTCCACACAGCATAGGGAAGAGCATTATCACGGTTATGTTGAGTTACAAGGGGATCAAAGGTACTGAAGAAATTCAGACCACATTCATCAAAGGAATGTAACAGAACTGCAAACAGTGTTTTGTTAAAGGTCTAGCAGACCAATCAGATTGAGTTACAAATGATAGAATATATCCACTTTGACAGTGAGTCCTAAAAGTTGGAACATAGAGATTAGCAAAGAACCAGCACAGATCGCGAAATGATACATAAACTTGTTTATCATCCAAAAGTTAAATCTTATCTCTACCGTGTAAGTAAATATACACCCACAATATATTACTTCTATTCCAGTATCAGATTCACTCGGAAACATGTCTAAGAGTGGGTAAGGAAACAAAGCATCAACTATACAGATGGGAAGACTTACCTTAGCCAGTCCAGATACACTTTTCTTCTTTGATTTCTTATGAGATCCAGACTTGTTATTACCTTGCATATGTGTATTAACTGCTTCTCTGTTTCCTTTAATTTTCTGCAGGAGCAAACAAATGAGAACTCAACGTAATGAAATTATATATCTAGCTTATAGATCGATTCTACTATTAAAAAATCTTACTTTCACTTCACGGCTGTCCATTCCAATTTCACAAGTGTCATCATGATTCTTATCAGTAGCTTTACGCTTTTGTCTAGGTGGGAGACTTGTTTTCTTCCTGATAGATGATGTTAATAGGTCCGACTCTTCAGGTTCAAAAACATTTTCCTCCGAGGACTTATCTTCTGACATGGATTGAAGATCCTCCTCCTTTTCAATGGACTCCTCGAGTTTCGAAGAAAGTTTATGGACTGAAGAAGAAGATGACCTTTGTCGCTTTGCACCTTTTGGTACAGAAATATCAGTTCCTCTTTTCTGACGTTTATTGCTGGCTTTAGTTTTGACTGCAGATTCATGGCCATTGCTTGCATCCAACTTATTATCATCAACAACATTATTTGAATCTATCTCCCTCACCATTTTCAAGATGTCAACATCATTTTCAGTTCTCACCTCAGCAGGTGAAGAGTCGTCCTTCAACTCTTTCCTCATCTTAGATCTAGCTTTAAGCCGTTCCATTATTTTTCCTAAAGGAACCTCATTTCCTTCAGTTTCACTGTCTTTCATGGTTTCGTCTTCAGTGATCTCTGACTTCAGCTGGTGAAAAAAAAAGTGGAAGAACAATAATCAGTCAACAGGTTTTATCACTAGCAAAAAAAATAGTTAGTACCAAGCTTACTGTTCCGTTAGTTTCAAACTTGATTGATTCAAAGTGAGCCATGATGCCCTCATCTGCCAACCATGTCTTAACTTCAACCTGTCAAATCACAGAAGGTGAATATCACACATTATATATTGTGAGGAAGAAAAGTTCAGACGCAAATATAGATGAAGCCAACACAAAGATAAAAGTGTGGTTCATTTGAAAGTTGCTCGTGCTGTAAATATTTTTCTGGACTTCTCGAGCTCTCTGCAGAATTGGGAGGAACAGAGTTCATTTCTCCTGTACACATTAGCATCTTTCTTGGTGCGATCATTGAAAATTTACCTTCCTATCAAAAACTTTCATCTGCTGAAGAAAGATATGTTTTCTAAAAGAACAATTAAGTAGATGCTATCATCTTCAATGATATTTGGAGGAATGGATGTTTAAAACACAAATAGAACTCATTGAAACTTGATAAACCACCTTCAGAGAAGTCGCGTCATTCTAAAACGAAATTAGCAAGTATAATACAACAACAACATACCCAGTAGATTCCCTGCAAGAGGGCTTTCAGGAGGGTGATATGTACATAGACCTTACCCCTACCCTTGTGAGGTAGAGAGGTTGTTTCCAATAGACCCTCGAATCAAGAAAATCAACTTTTCAAATTCAAAAAAAGAGAAGAAAGAGTAAAACCTAGGATGAAGATATTGAAGAATGAGAACTACAGACAGTACAAATATTAAGGATAGCCAAAGTGAAAGAAACAACAGTAGACAGTGCTAGCATAATAGTGATAAAGCAGGCAAGGGAATATGCATATGTTCAAGACTGGAACCCTGTTCTACCACAACACTCTAATTCCTACTAACCGTCTACCCTAATTCTGCCCTCCAAGCTTCCTATCTAGGGAGAGTCATTCCCACCGCAGTTCCACTTCTCATCCATCTTAGCCCTCCTCTCCGACTCCCTAGTAACAACCCCCCCCCCTCCTACTTGGTCCACTCATTCTTCGCAGATTTCTCTCCTTGTCATTTTCACC
This sequence comes from Solanum lycopersicum, assembly GCF_036512215.1. NCBI lineage: Eukaryota > Viridiplantae > Streptophyta > Magnoliopsida > Solanales > Solanaceae > Solanum > Solanum lycopersicum. The sequence continues at coordinate 6,192,629 of NC_090810.1, read as the reverse complement.
CAAGAAGAAAACCCAACTTCGACTGTAGGGAAGCCAATAACCTCCTGGAACCCTCTTTTCCTATTTATCTCTGGCCAATACAATGGCCTCCCATCATCTGTCACATGCTCGGATTCAATCAATATATTGCATACGACCTCAGGTGCTTCCGTAAAAGAATAACACACGGTCAACGGTGGTGTATTCAATGGAAGTATAACACAATCAATAGTGGTGAAAACAAGGACTGCAGACCGAAGGGCTCTTTAGTTAGCACAGAAGCAGTAGGGTACCAGAAATGAAGCAGGCAGAATTGAACGGTTGGAGATGAAAAAGGATTGTGACTTGGGAAAGCACAGGTCAATAAGGTATTTTATGTGCAATTGCATTCCAATTTCCTTCAAAAGAATGTTAGTTTGGCAATATAGAATTGAGGGATACTTCATTTTGGTGGTAAGAATTAACTAGGTCTCAATAGGCAGCCTAATTTTTTCACAGATCAAGATCATCCAATTGTTGGATATATGCAGAAGTTCATTCACAACCTGATAAAAAAACAGAATTTATTAGTAAATCAACCTGAAGGTGTACAGAGTTGAAAGGTCAACTGCCAACACAATTTTGTGAAGAAGAAGAAGAAAGAGAGTAAATTTAGAAATAAGAAAGATTACAGAGACTCATGTAATAGAAGGTAGCAACGAGTCCAACCAACAGACAACAGGATACAGGTTGAAATTTTGTGTAGCAAGCAAGAGTCTGAAAAAGATGAGAGAAAGAAGGAGGGAATATCCTGGGGCAGTGAATCCACACTTCTGAATTGATACATAAAATTCATCATTATAGGAACAGACACTATTTCTTCATGTGGAGGCATTGATGATGTAACAGTTGCTGGGATCATGTTTTGACCCACCTTGAATTATGTGGACAATTGGATGAAAGAAACAATAAGTGCTTTGAAGGAAAAAAAAACAGACTCTCTGTCAAGTAAAGATGCACACAAAATTTATACGGTTGGTGTAGGAGAAATACGCTGTAAAATACATCATTTGTTTCGGATTTTTCGGATGCCTTAATGTTGTAAACAACTGCTGCTGGGATCATGTTTTGCTCTTAGGTACTTTGCAGTACCTTCTAGGTACTAAACAGTGGCAAAACTATCCTACTTCATATGAAAAATATAGAAACATACACCATTTCAAAAAAAAGGCCTAAATACTGATGAATCACACTTTTTCCAGCCATTCAACCTGTGAAATACAGTTATATTGAAATATGAAGGTCTATGACACAAATGATGAGCATAACATGCCATACCAGAGACTGGTCTTTCTCTTCATTCTTCTCATGTTGTTTGTATAGCGATGGAGGTAGTGATACTGATGCTTTCAACTCCTTAAGATCATCATGGTTAGGAACTAACCGATTTGTAATTGCCAGGCCAAGGTCTGAGACAGCATATGAGTTCTGCAAAAGTATTTATACAATCAAATAGCAGGATAATCCCAATCCTCAGCTGTCCACACTAAGCGTTGTTTTGTTTATGGATATATTCCACTGGCACTAAGTGATAGAAGCTTGAAGCGTAGAATGACAGGCATTGACACATTTAAACAAGTATCAGCTTTTTCCTTTCTTACCTTTGATTTTGTGGAATCTACTGCATCTTCTGAATGTTTTATACTGTGAAGGATAGACTTAATCGTTGAAATGCTTTCCTTCTCTCTGCTAATACCACCTTCAGGTTTCCCCTCTTCATCTCCATGCACCAACATTGAGAGGAAAACGTACAATTGCCTGGAACAAACATTCAAATATATTCAACTCAAAGTAAAGCTTTGAGAAGCAGGACTTCCCCGGATGCAGCAACTGAACTACATAAATGTTAATGATCACAATGTAGAAAAACTTGCACACAGATGACAGACAATGCTAAACGACTTAATTACAATACAACTGACATCATATAAAGGGTTTGGGTACATCTTTAAATGGTCATCATGCCACTAATGGATCCAATGTTGGGGACTCCATATATGTCCATTTCTAGAGTATGCCTAGAGTTGCAAACAAATGCTTATTCATAGGTATTACAATTTTATTAAAAATGAAAATATGTAACAACATGTTTTGGATTCTTTATGAAAATAGTGAATGATTTTGTTAAGGAGTACCAAGAAGATACCAAACAGGAGACACATATCAACAACAATATGTCCTCATTAGAAAAACTGAGGAACATTCTATTTATCTTAGCATTTTCAACCCCAACGCTACAGTTGCTAAATGCAAGTCCAATCAAGGGTCGATCATACTATTTAGATGGAATTGCAATGACTGAGGTCTGAGAACTTGGAAGAATCTTCCAATTACTAGTTGGAACTCCACTGAGGACATGCCAAGATAAAATGCTTTGGAAGGGAGAATAAGGTAGTCACTGTAAAGTAATGCTATTGCTTGTTGAATAGACTCCCCCTCCCCCCTAAGTTCTCTTCCCCATTGGCCCTGGAGACAAATATGGAAGACTTGTGCAGCTTACAAGATTAACTGTTTCACATAGCTTGTGGCTAAGGAAAACCTGCCTAACACCACATAATCTACAAATAGAAGACATGATATTTGTAACAAATTTGCGCCATGTGAAGAGCAATATAAAGACAAAAAGCGCCATTGTTACACGGTAAAGAGGCCATGCAGATTCAGAATATGCTCCAGTGTGCTGAATCTCAAATGGGCAAGGCCGAAGACAACCCCACAGCTTTTGTAAAGCTGTAAAGGGTGCTGGAATCAGCAAAACACCCCTCAAAATGTGGAATTACACACCCACAGCAGACTAGTATGGCGTATGATCTAGAGATAAAGGAACTCCATAACTTTTTCAAGACAACAAGGTTTCTACACTTATTCTTTAAGTTAAAATGTATTCTTTTACTTTTGGAACACCATGGTTGTTGTAAATGTTCCTGAAGCCATTTTAGATTTCATCAACTCATAATTCAACTGTGAAGTATTAGGAGTCGTTTGGTGTGAGGTATATGGTACAATAATCCCAGGGATAAAATGACTGAACAATGTCATCTTGTGTTTGGTTGGAGGTATTAGGCAGTCCTGGGACAATTTATCCCCATTTATACATAAGCGGTGGGATAAATTATGCGTTTTAAGAGCGCTTAAGCCCTGAAGCGAGGCTCAAAGTGTGTTGAGCGCTTCACTTCGCTTTATGTGCGCTTCAGTGCCGTCATCAAGGTTCTAAGGCAAACGTTTCCTTGCCAATGAACCTCGTATGAAGAAGTGACACTAAATAACTAATATTTCACTTTATCATAATTTTTTTCAATTTCTCTGGACATATGTCATTCAGGTTTATAATTATTAGCCCTGGACTAAACATATATATTTGCATTCTTTTCTCCCTTTGCGCCTTTTTTCATTAAAGCCCACACTTTATTTGTGCTTTGTGCTTAAAGCCTTTACGGACCTTAGAGTTTTTTGCGCTTTTCGCCTTTGATAGCATTGAGTTATCCATATACATGGTGGAATAACTTATCCAGAATAATTAATCCCGGGATAACTCGTTCCCAACCAAACGACCCCTTAGTGTAGGTTGATCCTTTTGGATGTAACTAGCAGCACTCTCATTACCTTATTAAAATGTGCCCGAATTAAGACAGAATAGAGAACTCGACAGTAGAAAATATTTAAGGGAAAGGAAAAAAAACAAGTCAAACCGTAGACATAAGTTCAACAGTCAAGGTACTATACATCCAGGGTAGATGACAAGCACCCTTCTTTACCTCCAAGCAAAGTAGTTTAGCCATTCAGTCATGAAGATTAACAAAACAAGAAAGTGACACCAACGTTTAGATATATCTCATCGAATGTTATCAATAGTAGCAAAGGCAGATTTAATTTCCCATTATTTCATTCTATTTTTCCTTCTTTGTCAGACAAGTAGAGGCTGTACAGATTCCTTATAACAAATCAGCACGATTTCTGAATTTATACTCAGAAGCAATTGGTGATACCATGCACCTTCTTTCCAAGTAATAACAGATACAGGTACAGCTGGTTGGGCCAACCTATTCTTCAAATAAACAACTAGTACACACTCCCTGCCCTCCCACAAGAAAAAGGCCAATTCTCCAAGCACCACCTTTTTAGGGGATAAGTTACAACAAGAACTACATTTAGATGAGTGCATCATGTATTATTCCAGTAAGCCTTCTATTAAGAGACTGGTGAAGAGACACTATTTCAGTAACCCTGCTTATGAAGTGACAATCAAATAAAACTAAGATCAGCATCTAAGATATGTAGACGAAAATCATTAGAATAACTGGTTGGGTGGGGGGTCACAGAAATGCATTTTGAGGCAGCCTCGATCTCTTTAAATCTCTATATATGCAACCATCAGTAAGGTCAGGAAACACTTGTACCTATAAGTAGGCTCAAATGCTTTAACATCCTTGCATTCGTCGATGTTAGGAAATAAAGAATGATGAGCAAGAGCATGGACCAAGTATGGTAGAATATATTCTGGAAAAGGAACTGGGGTAATAGCTTCAGATTGCACAGAAAGTTGACGTGCCTTCCCCTGCTGATAGATCTGGATAACATCACTTAAGTTGCTCTTGATCTGTCAATAATTGGGAGATAACAAATTAATTAACAAGTATAAACATATAACCAAGAGAGCCATGCCAGTACAACAATCACAACTCACACCTCTTCAAAATCTGGCTGCTGAAACTGCAAGTCAAGTAAGAAGGCACAAGTATACTTCGGCTCCAAATAACGGTCCTTCAGGTATTGATGGACTTTGTTGAGGAATAACTTCTTTACTTGAGGGAAACTAGCCTAGTAGCATTAACAGTTGAAAAAAAATTAAACGATTTGTCTCTAGAAAGCAATTGCTGAAAATTGTTGTGTATGAGGAACATCAGCGCAGTGGATGAGGTTTGTTTTTTTTTTTTGTGTGTGTGGGGGTGGTTGGGGGGGTGGGGGGGGTAGAAACCTCACCTCTGATGTCCCAAGAGTAAGGTAAAAGACATCCACAGGAATCTTGTGGTCCCAGTGCTTTGATAGACGAAGCATAGCTTTTGCTGCGGCAAGTCTTAGATGGGCCTTATCAACAGAACTGCAAAATGGCAAAGATAAGAGAAAGAGAAACCAAATCTCCTGTAGAAAGAAAGCCTTGTAACAAACTATGCAAAGCACATCCATCTATTGACACAACCCTAAAAAGCGGATAATTCCTACACAGTAGCAGTACCTTGACTTAATTTGAATTGAGATTTCCCCAAATGAGAGTATGTTTTTCAGGATTTCCAACAAGTCATCAATCCCCACTCGAAGGTTAGCATCCTTCACTGGTAAATAGCTTTTGACCAGTGTCTTAATTCCAAATATCTGTATATCAATATTGAATGAAAATGCCAATTCATCCTTTAGAAAATACTCATAATTCTGAAAACCGTAAAGGAGATAACCAAACAGTAAAATCTGACCTTCATTGAACAGATCTCACTTCGGTCCTCCCAACTTTCTTTGGCTTTACCTTCAGATGTCTGAAAAGAATAGTTTGCCTTTAGATGAATGCTAAAAAAGGAGGTCAACAATGTCGCAAAATTTGGCATTAATTCATGAGGCATACATGACTAAGCTCCAATATGTTTTTCGTTATGAACTGCTCAATCTCTTTCTCCCTTGTCTCAAAGACTGGCATAGCAGTCTGTGCAACACATCCAAGAGATTGTAGTACAGCAGGTAAATGTGACTTCTCTTCTAGCATATCAACAAGTCTCTGCACATTACACAGGTAATGTGATACCCAAATATTTCACCAACATATGACGAAGATAAACCGAGAGGAGGATAAATCAATATGCAGTAATTTGTATGGGCATAGTGAGATTATGACCTACCTTATATAGAACAGACAATGACTTGAGTCCATCATCCTTCATTATTGAAGCAAGTGCATGTATAGCATACTTGGCCTGCCTCCGGCTTCCCTCCAAGCAAATCCTCTCAAGCATAAGGTCTAAAGACCTGTAAGTTGCAAGCATAATGTTTCAGTATTCGCAGCAAGGAACTAAAGAATAAAAGCTCCAAATGTGAACCTTGAAGAATCTCCCAATTTTTCTCGGATGGCTGCACCAGCCTTTGCCAAAACATGCAAGACACCTTCTTTAATTATCTCATTATCATCTTCAAGAAGATGTATCAGATCTTCCTCAATTCCACTAAGCAGAAATGGACAGAAACGTGCAAGAATCTGCAATGTTCATCAAAGAAAGACATGAATTGAAGAAAGAGTGAAAGACACAGAAAAGAATTATGGACTTCCTAAAACATGGATAATTTGATTTCATTCTAAAGAAACATGGATAATTGAATAAATCAGAGAAGACACTTTTATAAGTGACATCTGAAGGTAGCAATGCATCGGGTTGCTCACAATTTATAGGGCACTCAGGCAGACTCTTGAATATGTGATAGTTATGAAAGCAAGAAAATAATAGATGCCAAGGCACCACTATTACCAGCTACAATATACCATAATATAGCCTATAAGGCATGCCTACCAATATAACCCATTTAAGGCATTAAATGCTTCAACCAAAAGTGTCTTCCATTTCAGTTCTCTCCTTTATAGGTTACAATAAAGTCTACCAAGAAAACATGAGGATAAAAAATATGCATTTATATAGGCGAAGCAAGTTAGTTTTATATTACCACAAGAAGATGTGTGCAAGACAGAATCAAATCAGTGCTTCCAGCAGATTTCTGTATGTTTGTCTCCTGGAGAATTTCTTTTACATGTTCCTTGTTGAAAAGTATATATGAGCACTTCATAGAAAGTGTGCCCAGGAAGTCGTAGAGCCGATGCTTTTCACCAAGGATCTTAAGCAGTTCATCCTGATGAGGAAACATCATAGGAAAAATGTCATGTACTCATACATACCTAGGCATTTCAGTGGCTTTAATGTATCAGTAGACAAACAAGTGAGAACCTACATTATATTCAAAAATAGGTTTCTCCTTACCCGAGAACTAGAAGCTCGAATAGAGTTGCAGTTTGGATCAAGGAGAACTGTTAATATCCTCCAGACATTAGCATCTTTTAACTGATCAAGAATCTGAAAGCTCTCTTCCGCCTTCCCAGGGTCAGTAAAACAACGAGACATAATGCGGAAGCAAAATACAACTTTTTTTTGAATCTCAGTGGCATCGCCATCCTGCAATTATTTTACAATGAAGTTCTGTTAGCCTTTTCTTGTTCACTTTTAACCATTTATTGTTCGGGAACAAAGAGTGGAAGAGTTACAAACCTGCTGCATCTGCCTTAAAGAAAGATACCTCCTCATCTCTTGCTGCAACCTGCAGCTTATCCAAAACTCAATGAATATGTAATCGGGTTGTACTTCAAAGGTGAGAGAAATAAAGAAGACACAAACAACATCCAGGAACACCTGACATCAAGATCGAGCATTCATGACAAACCTTTGTTTCTGCTCCAGCAGCTTCTCAAGTGCTCTAACCTCAACTTTGTCAAAACTTGAGAAAACCTTAACCCAGTTTTTAACTTTATCCTTGACTGAGAATTCATTAGGGAACAAGGATGAGCATAGAATGTGCTCCACGATGTCCGACCTGTAGAAAAAAAAGTAGTCAATAATGTATTAAATGAGTGCTTGATATATGGAACCGGGTTTAAAAAGGTAAAATTTCTGTATTGCAGTTTCAGATTCCAAAACTCCAATATAAGGTGTGCCTAGAGTAACAAGTTACGAATGTGGACTCCCAACTTCAGGAACTACAGTATAACTTGGGGTTGGTGTTTCCAGTAGAAACCTCACTTTCCAAATGCTTAAGATTCCCAAGAAAACAACCTAATACTTTAGTACTTGATTCCTCATCATTTAGCTAAGGAAATAATCTATCCATTTTTCACTTTTCAAATCATAGTTTATCATTCCGTAAAAAGCAATACAAGGCAGCTTACCTGAAATCTTTGTCATAAAAACATCTTAAAATCCTCCCAGGGATCCATTCATAGTCGACGCCTTTAATTGAGCCACTGGAAGAGTTTAAGCAATAGATTCTGTATATATCAGCTAGCCTCTCCAGTGTGTATCTTTTAACAAGAAGCTGAATACATAAGACCATATAGCTATCAGAAGATGGAGTAAGAATGCATTAATTATCAATGTCAAAGTAGACTAGACACCTAAAACTAGACATGTTACATACAGATTTATCCCGAATCCGCTCTGCTACCAGCTTAATAGTATCGACCTTCATGGATGTAAGGGCATTACATGCAGCATCACAAAGCACGACAACGACTTGTTTACGCACATTTTCATCATAATCCAACAGCCGGTCCCGGAGGGCAGCTAGAACATGTTTATATTAGATTACCAACTAAATGCATAAGTATAAAGGACTGAAGGAAGGAAGGATTTCCAATATTCTTACAGATGATCTGAGGTGCTTCTTGTCTAAATGGATTTGACAGCAGACATCCCTTGACATGTTCAAGGACAGACATTCTGACCTCAACTATTCTATCAGTAAGTCTCTTCAAAAATTCCAAGAAAATCGGATGAAATGCCTCAGAGATAGCAGATTCCGATAGAGCAAAAAGATCCCCAACTAAGTGCACAGCTTTTAATCGCACATCTAACTGATCTGTCTGTCACATTCAAGCTTGTACATTAGATCATCAGAAGTAAGAAAAGGAAGAAAAGATCACATATAAAGGAAGAAAAAATGACTCTAGGCACATATCTTGAGTTGATCAACTACTTCAAGACTGATATCTTCAGATATTCTATAGCAAATAAACTAATGGCTATATTCCATTAAACTACACCAGCTACATTAAATGTCCAACCAGGCAAAGAAGATAGAACAATAAAGGCAAGTAAATTTCAATAATCGAAAAAATGTTGTCAAGACATATTTGAAAACTAAAGCACGAATTAACATGATTTTCATCAGAAAATAAAATGATGTAATTACAGAGATGGGAAGAAGAAATTAATGTACCAGTAGTTCTCCTGTGATGTAGGGAACAACTCCTGATAAGATCTGAGGAGCACAACGGTAAATATCATAAATGACTTCATGGTAGTCAATTTCAAATGTTGTTGGCCTGCTGTCTCCAGACATTGAAGATACAAGAAACTGCTTTATGCTGGGCTCCAATTTTCCTGAACACTGCTCTATCACCTTCATAGCAAGCCCCCTTCCAGCTATCGAAACATCCTGACAGGAAGTGTTAAAACCCAGTTCTTCAGGACAAAGCATCCAAACAAAAGCAAACTTCTGTTGACATTTAATCATGCAACACAAACACTTACTTTCTTATGACGACCTAGAACCGACAAAATGACGTGTAAAAGATCCTCCCGGATATCTTCACTCTCTTCTATGAGAACAACCATAATAGTTTGCATTGATGTCAGAATACTATCTTGATGCTCATCCCTGCATATGTGGTATACAAGACAGAAAATTATTGAATTAGGGAGGGTCCAAGGGAGACGAAGCAACAATCCAGGAGCAACAGTAGCTACATTTTTAAATTTTGAGATAAAATTTCGTTTCACTACATATATTTTCATACCTTCATCAAGATGAATGTTTATATCATATACCTTAATTAAGTACACCACATTTAAGTATGCAGTAACACATACCTTGTTTTACCTTCAATTTTCTCACATTAGTCAGTAACACTAGATTATTTTTGTTGATGCAACAGGCTGAGAAACACTTAGAAACTATGTTGCTCGGACTCTCCAAAAATGCGGCTGCAACAGTGTCAGATCCTCCAAAAAATGCACTACTTTTGGAGGATCCGACACCCAGTGGCATTTTTGAAGAGTCCAAGCAACATAGCTTAGAATTGGGGATAAAGCAAAAAGAAAAAAAAAAGCTTTATCCATTGCTTTTCGCCAAAAAAACAGTTCAATATGGCTTTCACAAAGCAAAAAGACTGGAAGAAGTTGATCAAACAATTGTGACATAATTGGGGGCGAAATCATTGAAGTGAAAGAATTCATAACTGGAGGAGAGTGGAAAAAACATAAGCTATTATACATATCAGGAGAGATGGATGATCATATCACGGAGAATATTAGCCCCAAGTTGACCAATTGACAGCATTAACATTATTTGCCATATATTAAATGTCATTTGCATTGTAAGGTGGCGTCAGGTCTGTGGTGGGTGGATTTGTACTGTTTCAGATCACATTGGGTGATACTTGGTATAAGAAGAGAGGAGTCGCAAAGCTGGATATTTAAAGCAGGAAATGAAGACCACGCATGGGAGGTTGCCCCTTTGACCCTAATGTGGATGGTATAAGGAGAGAAATAGAGGAACATTTAGACGGATTAAAATGGACATTGTACATCTCAAAATAGCTTGTGTTTTTTTTCTTTTTGACACACCAATGAGATCCCTATTTGTATAGAAGAATAGGTGTCTTTCGTAGAGTCCCATATTAAATGTATGTTCCCAGCTCATCAGAATTCTGCTTGTAAACATGAGTTTTTCCAGGATCAATAACTTCTGGTCTTTGATGAAATTTAGTATCTTTTTTTAGTTATGTCAATGATATTATTTTTTTTGAGGATGTAATATTTGTACTGTCCTAGTCAATATACACAAAGTTACCTTCTCCAAGAAAAAAAAATTATTTACCTATCTAAGAGAAATACTAAATGTCATCAAAGACGAGAAATTTGTGACATTTTCTTGTAAACAGAATAAAGAATTAAAACTTCTAGCCATAGTGCTAAATTCTTCGAAAAGGCAAGAGAATGTAGCAGCACTACTAGGTGACATATCTGCCACAATATTTACTGATGGGACCTTCAATACAAGATAAAGCTCACCTGACAACATTGAGAAAAGTCTGGAACATTTCATTGATAAGATCATCACACTCGAGATCCAGCATTACAACACATGATCTGTACCTTGCTAGAGTTTCTAAGATGACAACTCTTCTTCCGAAGGATGGACTATTTATATCACCTAAGCCGCTGAAAGTGCTCACAATCAAATGGAAGATGTCCTGACTCAAATCAAAGCACAAACCAGGTTTTTAGTTGCTCTATGGGAAAATCAAGGGCACGTAAATGTGTCATCGAGTCTCTGCCATTACTTATTACCTTTAGAACATCATCACTGTACGGTGCTTCAGGTGCAGTAATTCTAGTTATCTCACAGATACAGGTGGCAACAAGAAGCTTAACCTCCCTATCTTGATGCTTTAGGAGTTCTGGTTTAACTATAGCAGATTGTAAGGGCTGCATGGCTTCCAACATAGCTTTTGGCGGCGACTGCTCCAACTCAGAAAGAAATGTTGAACCTTGCTGCTTGTGAAAAATTCAATCATACATTACAAATTTGTGATAGATTCAATCAAACACTACTGCAACGGAAAGGTCAAGCACATAACTGAATCTCAAGTGTGTGATAACACAAAGCGATCAGGAGGTAATGAAAGCAGTTTGAGAATAGAAAACTACCTCTTTGAAGCTCATATGCAATAGACAATTATCCAGTATCTCTTTTTAGAAGTACAAAGTAAAACCATCACAGCCAATCGTACAAAAAGAAAACAAATTAAACCAAGTAAGATCTAAAAACTGAACTGGATACATCCCTTCAAGGACATCCCCAAATAAAGGGAAAAGATGTGCTGGATACATAGAGGTTTACAAGGAATAGCACTCAAGAGAAGTGCCCAATGCAAGATTCCAAAAAGAAGATACAGAGACCAAAGACGACGACGATTACAAACACACATCAACTTGCATCTGACCCAAAGAAGAAAACACCAGAAAGACCCAAAAGAAACAAAACCTCAAAAGGTTGATTGCTCATTGACTCTTTCTCAAGAAACTGAATACCAAGACAAGAACAGACAAACTACAGTTAGCTCAAAGTTGAGATAAGATCATCAACAGAGTAACACTTTGATGCAGCATAACCGTTGTATGGTGTTCAAAAAGACCTATAACTAGAAAAGTAGCAGCAAGCAAGTGTACAAAATGTTTAAATTAAGAAGGTTTCAAGGGCACAAAAATGGTGGAAGATGAAATTTCTTTACTTATTCGATTTGCAAGAATCAAGAGTGTCACATTGTTTAAAGATCAAGAAAGAGTGTCACCTTATTGTGATTGTTGTACCTGGTCAACTCAGTCATGCATCGATAAGTACACATTAATCAAGAAACATAATTTCGCCAGTCAATTTCCACAGAAGTGGAAAATAAGGACATACCAAACAGAATTACTATCTCCAATGTACTCCTACATCTTAGCCAAAGGTTTCAGTTCGATCATTAAAAATGGAGCCACCTCTAGTAGGGAAAGCTTACTCACGAAGTGGAACGTACACGAATCGGGATTAATCATGCTCCAATACTGGGCAGCATACACCAGGGTGGAGATAACAAAGAAGGCCATAGCAAACAGAAAACTAAAGAGGCCGATCTACTTAAAAATCAATCCAAGCAAAGATATCGACCAAATTGACCATTAACCATGCCCAATGTACAACATTTCTTTGCTATTTTGCTTTAGAAGATCCCTAGTAGAACAAAGAAGGCGCTGAAATTTGCAGGACAGATTTGGTAATTATCAGCTTTAACTAACATGGAGCACACACCCATGCATGGATAGGTACATATACACCATTACAACCTACTTTAAGTCGAGTATAATTTTTATGTTATTCCTTAAATTAAAATGGTGTTTGCAGGAATTATCACAGTAAGAGACTTGCACATCTGGGCAGGGTTAAGTGTGAATTATAGAAAGTCTCTACATTTAGAAAAAAACAAGGTATGGCATAAAAAAAATAAAAAATGCTGGAATAAATTGATGGATACACGGATTCATACAGCAGAGTTCAGGACTGAAACTTAGTAGATTGATTGATTTAACTGCAACTGACCAAAGCACTCGCTAAAGACCTATCAGAACCTCCTGAAATTAAAACTTACATCACACTAAGCTCATCCAGATGAACTCTTTGTACAGTAGTCATTAAATGCATCCCTTTTTGAAGAGTTCCACATGTTTAGCGAGAGCTGCTTTGGTCAAAACCAGATACTTCTCAAGCAAACAGAATTTTACTTTAAATTATTGCTAACACCAAAATCAGGAAATTTTGAGAGACTAGCAACATGACATAACATTTCTTCTCTGCATTAAGTGGCTAGATTGGCGTAACTTCCAAGAGCCACATCTTTTCGCATTTTGATTTTAAATACAAATCAATTAACAACTAAAGAAGAAGTTTCTCTGCATTCTTTTCAAATTGTCAATCGCCAAGTTTCCCTAATAAAAAGTGAGACTAATATGTACCAAGATGCCTTATTTTGGTTTGAAGTTAAAATCAAGCTACATTAAACTGTGTCTATCCTAGAAGTACTATAGCAGGGGGTGGCAAAATAATTCCAGCATTTCCGAATACAAACTTCTTAGAGCCCTGTGTATGCATGGGAAAAATGCAATCTTTAAAAAGAGATCCTTGTTTACACACAAAAAATATATACATATGATGTTTCTATTGGGCGTACTGACCACATAATATATAGCTATTCATCCAGCAGAGTGTATGAAGAAGAAACAAAAAACAGCATAGGGTATACACACGCTTGTATATTCCTAAGAAAGGAGGAGAAGCCAAGGTAACCCATTTAAGCTCTAATTCAGCAAATTAAACTCATCTGCAACCTAAAGTTGAAACCTTTATAGTTGGATTCTTCACATTCTTCAGTTTGTTAATTCACTAAATGGAAATTTTCCCTAAATTGAGGGAAAGACCAAAAAGGCATGAAGAATGGTAAAAAAAAACCGCATGAAGAATGGTAAAAAAACCGCATGAAGAAACTAAAAAGACCAAAATTTCCCATTATATCAAAAATTAAAAGAAAAAAAAATAAAGCTTTATCCAATTTTACCCACTTTCAGAAAGGGAAAAAACAGGAATCTGTACAACTAACCCTAATTCAACTGAAACAACAACCAATACTGCATGAGCTTCAACTCATCAAGCGAAAAAAACCAGAACACAAGTGGAAGCAGTGCATTCAATGTGAATAATAGAATTCAAACAAGTTTGTTTCGAAGAATTAAAGAATTTCTTAACGAACCTTTAAGAGTTTGATAAGTGAGTCTTTACTAGTAGGAGGGTTTTCAAGCTTGGATCCGAGCTCCTTGAGCTGAAGTTGGAGCTTCGAAGCCATAGTCTCTGTTGTTTTCTGTTCCAACAGAGAGTTTTAGGACATTTAGCTCCGGAGGTGTAGGTAGGCTTTTTGTTTCGACAAGAGAGAGAGAGAGAAAGGAAATTTACTTCAGAGCTCTTCACTTTCAGCACATATTTATCCCCAGATTTACTCCTTTAAGTTTCTTTCTTTACATGTCCCTCTATTTAACCTTATTTCCATATCTTCCACTAAACTTCCATTTTAGCTAGTGTTTGAACATAAATTTTTAAATAATTTGAAAAGAGAATGGTTCGGAATAAAGAAAAGCAAGGCTAGAATTGTGTCATGTCAATTTTCATAATAAATACTTATATATATATATATATATATATAAATGAATAGGAGAGAATGTTTTGTCGCAACTAATAAGAGTAGGAAGATTCTAGGTAAATATTAAAATAGTATTTAAGAGGGCGTTTGGTAGGTTGTATTAAAAAAAATAATTCATGTATTAGATGTGGTATAATTTAATATTGTGTTTGGTAGAAATGTGAGCCTATGTATAACTAATCCATGGATTAGTTAATACATCATATATGGTATGGTATTATGTGATGTATTACTAATACCTTCCATTTGGAGGTATTAGTAATACATAGGATATAATACCATGGGATAAGCACATAAAGACAAAATATCCCTCAAAACTTTTTAATTTTTGTTTTAATTTCTTGATTTTATGCTTTATATTTATACATGTAAAATTATTTAAATAAATTAGTTTACAAATTATTTAGAGAGACTTATTTGTAACTAAATATATTTAATACAAATTTAAAATATGAGTTATTTAACATTTACTAATTAAAAGTTAAATATATCACTAATTATTCGTATTTTGAACAATTTAAAAAAATTACATACATATTAAAATTATAACTTGCAATTTTTTATGTGTGAATGTACATGGTTTATTCAATTTTCCAATTGTTGACCGTCTTTTATAATTTTAAAAGTAGTTGGTTTATCTTTTTAAAATTTAAAATTGACATTTTATTAGTGATCAGTTTATTAAGATGAAAATTATTTATCCTCAAATAATTCAAGTAGAAAATTGAAAACATGACAACAAAATTATTCTTCTCATAGCTAGTTAGAACGTCATAAAATAAATATTTTCCCGATAATTATCTACCTTGACCCAATTACATAATAATATAAAGGTATAATTGGAAAAGATATTTTTAAAGAATTTGATTTCAAATACAAGTTGGGATTAGAAACAATGAACCAAACACTAGATAAAAATAAACCATGCATTACTAATCTCTGCACTACTAATTCATGCATTATTAATCCCTGCATTACTGATTCATGCGTTATTCATTTTTTTACCAAACGACCCCTTAGTGCTTTCTGTTTCAATAGTTACCGGAAAAGTTTTTATCTGAGTCTACTAACTCTATTAAGGGTTGATGGCGAGGATAGAACCTTTATCATCAGTAGATGAATCAAATGCGTGTGTTTGTTGAAACGAATAGAAAGAACAATTAAGAATTATTTTTGCTTGTATTATACGCGATTAACTTTTTTTATTCGTTAATATTCTAGCTAGAGTTTATGATGGTATGTTTTTCTTGGTAAAAGGGCAAGACGAGTGAAATGAATTTGGGATAATTTATGTATGTGACATGAGTTGCAGTGGATGAGACAGTAAGGAGTTGTGAGGAATTAACGATATCGAGAGTTGGAAAAGGCAGAGGTGGGCCGAAAAAAATTGAAGCGATGATTGGACATGACATAATGCATTTTTATTTTACTATGGACATAATTACAAATAACTGTGCCCATAATAAAAAACTAGAGTAGAAGATTAATAAATAGTCAAGTGTAAGAGACATGAAGGGGACTAAACACGAAAGAAAAAATCCATTGAATAGGATCATTATCGACATTATTTCATTTCTTTTAATTTCTTATTCTTTAAGGACCATTTGGTCATGCGATGTAGAAATTTTGATATGATATCACAATATGAAATCATAAGATGAAATTAAAGTTTTGTTTGGACATACAATGTAAAATTTTTGTGTTATATATTCTTTTATAAACACAAGAATCACGTAAATTGTAAATTATTAAAATAATCCTAATTGTTTATTTAATCTTATCAACTAAACAAGAAATTATAAAATTATTAAAAAGATATTTGTCCTCTGCTTAATTAACTATTTCATCATACTTTAATTGATCAAACTTTAATTGAATAAAAAATATTAATTGAACATAAATTGTAGTGTATTGGTATTTAATATAATTCTTTTACATGGTACGAACAATCTTCTGACAGTTAACTCGCAGTTCTCAGTTATATGACCGATGAGACGAACCAACATTGTTATTTTGAGTCATTTCTTTGCTAATATCATTCACAACTATATTTTCATGCTCATAGACCGTAAATATATCATCACTCCGTTGTTATTCTCGCACGTAATTATGAAACAGTGTAAAACTTATGACAATTTTTACGAGTTAATATCTTAAAATATCACTCAACTTTCGAAATTGATCTAGCAAAGTCATTTTTTTTTTGTATCAAAAGAATCACTCAACTTAGATTTTTATATCAATAAAATCTCAACTTTAGGAATTGATTTAACAAAGTCATTAATGTTTGTTGGGTATTAAAAAAATCACTCAACTTAGATTTTTATATCAATAAAACCACTCAACTTAGAAATTTGTGTTAGTATAATCATTAAACAAAATTTATCATTGTTTTTGTTTGTCTCATATAAAATAAACCCTACAAATAAATAAAATTAAGAAAACTAATTTATTTTTTTTGTGGAAAACTTCTCTAGTGAAACAAATACTTTTATCTTAATATGCTAATTATTAAATAAAATAATAATAATTAGGAGTTCTATTTATTGGTCCACTAGTGTATTTTTTGAGAATTAGCACAGATAAATTATCAATGAAATTTGTATTCACAAATCTAATTAGGACTCATTAGAGAATAAGAGTACTAAAATAATATTTAAAATTGTGACCTCAATTAACTTTCTAAATATGTTATAACTGACAATTTTTCTTTAACGATGCAAAAAATTCCCATAAAAAATTAAATTAGTTTTCTTAATTTTATTTATTTGTAGGGTCTATTTTATATGGAAAAAAATAAAAATAATGATAAATTTTGTTTAATGATTTTACTAACACAAATGTCTAAGTTGAGTGATTTTATTGATATAAAAATCTATGTTGAGTGATTTCCTTGATACGCAACAAACTTTAATGATTTTGTTAGATCAATTCCTAAAGTTAAGTAATTTTTATTGATATAAAAATCTAAGTTGAATAATTTTTTTGATACACAACAAACTTTAATGACTTTGCTAAATCAATTCCTAAAATTGAGTGATCTTTTAAGATATTAACTTCAATTTTTACTTGTATGTCAAATATTATATGGTTTCACTTATGTGCAATTACACATTTTTAATGCATTTATTTCGTTCTAAAATCAAACATACTGAAAGTAGTAATTATGAAACATACATAATCAGTTTTATCTTTTTTTCGTATCAAATTGCTTTAAACATTTTCATATATAGCCAAAAAGAGAAGTACTTTTTTTTATGAAAAACCAAAAAGATATTACTCCCTCCTCTCTTATTTATATTCATCAAATATCATTTATATTCACCAAATTAGTAAAAGATAATAATTTGTGTCTTTTCATAAACTAGTCATATTATTAAAAATAAAATAAAATATGCAAGTAGTTTCCAAAGAAAAAAACAATGGGCCGGGTCAGGAGTGAAACAGTGGAGGCCCAAAGTTTGAGAGCCTCCCTGTGTGCTAAAGCCCCAATGTTGAGCAAAACATTCTTCTGCAATGGAAGAAGGGAAAACAATGGCAGATGAAGAAGAAGTGGTAGTGGAAGTCGAACAGCAGCAGCAGCAGCCATGTCCACCACTGTCGAAGAACGCGCAGAAGAAACTGTTGAAGCAGCAACGATACGAGGTCAAAAAGGCGGAGAAAAAGGCATTGCTGAAAGAGCAGAAGAAGAGAGAAGGGGAGCGCAAGCGTAAGGAATGGGAGGAGAAGCTGGCCAGCGCCACCGAAGAGGAGAAACAACAGTTGATAGAGTCGAGGAAGTGCTTAAGGAAAGAGAGAATGGACCAACGCTCTGATGAAAAAGGAAAGAAGATGCAGAGGCTCACTAATGCTAAAGAAAATGGCCAAAATGTAGTTATTGATCTCGAGTTTGATAACCTCATGAATTCTAGTGAGCTCCATAGCCTCGTTCAACAGGTTTATTTCTTCTTTTTTTTAGTTAAAGTTTCAGTTCGTCGAATTTTTTTACTCTAAAACACTCCCGATGCTAGATTGTTGAAGCCTAAACTCTAAAGTCACTGTTTTTGTTCCAATATCCTTTAGTTGATTTGGTTGTATAGGGTTTCTGTGACAGTTGCACAATACTTGAATAAATTCTTCCTGTTTCTTGCTGCTTTATAAATGCACTTTTATCTTACATGTTCGAAGCGAACAAGCTAAAGCTGTTGGACTTATGGCAGATCATGTACTGTTATGCGGTGAATGGAAGGTGTAGTTCTCCTGCTCATCTCTGGTTGACTGGCTGTCAAGGAGAAATGCAAGCTCAGTTGCAAAGACTACCAGGTTTTGACAAGTGGGTAATTGAAAAAGAGAACCGGCCATATATTGAGGCATTCGAAGATCAGAAGGAACGCCTTGTGTATCTCACTGCAGACTCAGAAACAACGCTAGACGTCCTTGATCCAAAGCATATATATATCATTGGTGGGTTGGTGGATAGGAATCGGTGGAAAGGGCTAACCAAGAAAAAAGCAGAAGACCAAGGGATTCAAACAGCAAAACTCCCTATAGGAACTTACCTAAAGATGTCTAGTTCTCAGGTATGTTCAGTATTGTGAATCAATAAATCATTGAGCTACTTCTCTATGTTGCCTTCAGACCCTGCATTTTAAACTATGTTAATGAGGTAATATCTGAGTGCTTGCAACCTTTTGACAATTGTGTTTGCTGGTTAAGAAGATTATTTAAGGATGTGCCTCAGTTAATTCACCTGAAAAACAGCACTGACTAGTAAGGCTCTCGATATGTTTTGAAGCTGAACACTAAAGAGACTGCTCCCTTTATCTATGCTGGAAGAAAATCTACAGACTGTTTCATGACTCGCTAAATGAACTTCCTTTAAATGCTTTGCCATGTTTCTGCAGGACATCAATGAAGTGCTATGCTTTTTTTCCAGATAATATATAGTTGGGTGTTTGACCTTTCTTGTTAAAGGATGTCAATAAACAGCAGATTGGATTATTGACTCACAGTTTTCTAGAGTACTAGGGTTAGGGTCTCCATAGAGTTAAAACATCGATATGCTTAACATATGAATGCATTCTGAGGTTCAAGACACATCACTAGCAATAACATGTATAAACGGTCAGTTTCCAATTGTTGCTGGTATTTCATAGTAATTGAAATTTCCTAGAACTGAGAGTTCAGGATCGAATTATTCAAGAGGCACTGGGAGATCATAGGACGTACATACTAGTCTGAGACACTCTGGCTATTTAGGTTTATCTTGAAGCCAAAAGAATCTTGTTTGTGTTTCCTTCAATATGCACCACTTTAAGCTATTCAGTTCTATGGTAATAATTCAATATTACCTTGAATCTTGATCAATATAACAAAGATGTTGGACCTATTATTATCTTGTATGTATTTAGTGGCACCATTATCTTTCTAGTAATGTTTTGGTTCATCATTTTGAGCATATATGTTGTCAGGAAAGAAGTTTTTAATTTTAACAACACGATTGATCCAGTAGTATAT
Source organism: Solanum lycopersicum (assembly GCF_036512215.1). Lineage (NCBI taxonomy): Eukaryota > Viridiplantae > Streptophyta > Magnoliopsida > Solanales > Solanaceae > Solanum > Solanum lycopersicum. The sequence continues at coordinate 6,172,522 of NC_090810.1, read as the reverse complement.
CATTGAAATTTGAAGCCACCAGATAGATGCATGTATAGTGAATCTTATATCTTTTGGCACAACTAGTGCTGGCTAATCAACTGATAGTTGTGGTTAATCTTAGCCTCAGCTGACGAGTGACATTTAAATATTACTTTGAGAATGCACGTCTAGACATTTCAACCCGTCCTCATTGTGTCTCATGGACACCAAATGCCGAAGTGACACATAATTGGAGATGTCTAGATGATCATTTTGTAAGTTGAAGTGTTCAACCGACACAGTGGAGTCGAGCTGAGTAGTCTAGATGTGCTTCCTTAAAGTTGTTTATCGTATAGAAACTCTGAAACCAAAATATTTCAAATCAAAGAACTAAAAGCGAATATGCTCAAGTCACGGGGTTTTCCAATAGAGGGCAGATAAAGGTTAGGTCTAAATTCTCCAATTTTTTGTTGTTATACTGGTAATATGGTCAATAGTAGATTCTCTTTTCTTGCCAATAAATTGTTAGTGGCCAGTTTACTGTACGGTCTGTGTAGAAAATTGTGAAAACACTGTCTAACATGTATTTTTCTTGTGAAGGTCCTTACAGTCAATCAAGTGGTAGAGATACTTCTGAAATACTTGGAGACAGGAGACTGGAAAACTTCATTCTTTGCAGTGATTCCACAGAGGAAAAGATGTGAGGGTGATAATGATATTGAAGATACGGAAGGGAACGATGATCACGAGAAAAAAATCATTGATATTGAACTGGAAGAAGAGAAAGATGATCAAGAGTCTAAAAGACAGTGCATTGAGAGTTGAAGTTTCAAAAGCTTCCACTCGATCCTATCAGAATAGTCAGTGGTATCATCTTTGTTCTCCAGAACTTATCTCAGTTATAGTGAAGTTCGCCTTATTGAGAAGGTGCTTGGCTTCAGTTTTCTTTTTGCACTGTATGACTTTGTTTCTTCCTCGTGTTTGTTCCTCAAATCTTTTTGGGTACATAAGCATGTTGGGAAGAATAATTTTGATGTATTATGCTTCAACAAACTTTAGATGGCAAACAAATGATATGGTTTTTTTTTCTCTGATAGATTTGACCAAAATACTGTCCTAGCTAAGTGTTCTTCCTGCACTGTGTAATCCATTACAGAAAATTGAACAAGGCCCAAAGATGTAGATTGGTTTTAAGGATTTTGCATCAAAATATAAACAAGTCATACTCAAATTTCAACAACAGCTCACTCAATTCCTTCAGCAGAGAAAGAGAGAGTCATCACTTTCCACAGCACACTGAGAAATATAAGTAGTGTTGGCCATTGGCAGTGGATACACAAAGTAACCTGCATAAGATGGGTCAAGCTTCAACATCAAAGACTCCTCCTCTGTCAAGGTTCCATGCTCACCACCATCGATCTCACGATAACGATGCAAGTAGAAAGTCAAGGGTTCAATGTAATCATCAAAACCAAGCCTGCTCATTGCCCAAAGCACATCTTCAGCAGTGATGGTCTTGCGCTGCTCACATTGGCAACGCTCATTGGCTTCACCAGTTACAAAGCTTATGAACTCAGATACACATTCTTGGATGGTCTGTTTAGAGTCATCAGATATCTTAGCATGGGGAGGAAGGATCCGACGCATGATTCTGATCACATTTGCTATTGGCATGAATCGGTCTTGCTCCCGAATAGTGCATTCAGAATCTTGGTTAAGATGAACAGGCACAGGCACTCCCATCCTCATCTCTGTAGCTTAATTTCCACAACACAAGAACAATCTGAAATCAAATTCAAATGATAAAGTATATTGACATTTTTAGTGGAGCACAACACACGTGTAGAAAAGGGGAAGAGCGGAGATAGTTATAGGTTAATTAAAAGATTGCATGCATGCCACTTGTTTCCCTTACTTAATTTTGTCTTTTAAGTTAACCAAACATGAGTTATGGTGCGTTGGTGAAATTTCATGATTTCGAGTTCAAGCCTTGAGTATGAAGAAAATTTTATTGAAAGCGTGATTCTCAAATAGGCCCTGAACACCTGGTGCATTGGTGAAAGTGTTTTCTTCGTCTTTAATCAGAGATTTCGAGTTCAAGCCTTGAGTATGAAATTTTTTTTTGTTGAAAGCGTGATTCTCAAATGGGCCCTGAACACCGAGCGAGAAACAAAGAAAGAAAGAACCAGAATTTGCAAAGAAGATAATGAAAGATAACATTGTGGAAGTCCAAATTAACAAAGAAGCACTATGTGAATGTAGTATATAATGTGTAATTTGTAAAAGCAAAAGAGAATTTCACTTAAGCATACCAGGTGTAGAAGGGAATGTGTGGTAACCATGAAAACCACCACCATTATTATCCATCTTTGCTCTGTAGAAATAGAGTAGTGTGTATATGTGTGCTAAATTGGCCATATTTATAGCCACAAAAGAGAAATGACTCGTGGCAAATGGGCGTAATGAACAAGAAGAAGACATTCGCCGGAATAAATAAGCTTTCACAATTGACTGGATCATTTAACTCACTTTTTCTCCGTGTCGTCTCATTCTATACGTCATTTTTTATTTCATTTTAATTCATAAATTACTATATAATTCTTTATTTATTTTTTACCCTTATGATTTATTAGATTTAAAATATGCATTTGACTAACTTAAAAAAGCTAAGTAAATGATTCATGTTTATTGGTTAAGTTAATTAATCAAAATAAATCAATTCATACTCATTGATTAGAAACTTGAGTTTTAAAAAAATTAAATAAGAGTGCAAGGGTAAAGTTACATTATTTAGTAAAAAGGTGATATATAAAATGGGAAGGAGGAAGTAATTATTATTCTCTCCGTTCCATCTGATCTTATTTATATTTCATCTCTTTCTATAAATAGCCGGACCATATTACTTTTCATTTATAAATTTTATGTCTAAATTATCATATTTTGCTTATTGTATTCTTGATATAGTAGTGAATTAATCTTGTCATTTATTAATAAATGACTTAAAAAAACATTATATAAAAGTAAAAAGATAAAGTTACATTATTTCAATGTAAAGTTTTTTAATGCAAGTGAAAACTTAAAAAAATGACGTATAAAATAGCACAGAGGTGTGTAAATTCTTATTTTTGCTCTAATGAATCAGATGCAACTCATCTTTGTCGCTAATTGGATAATGCTAATTAGTTTTTAATCAAATTTTGATTGATTAAGTTTAAAATCACACGAATATAATTAGAAATTTACAAATGAAATGTGATATATATGCAGTAATTAACGGAAATCTAGCATATCTGCGGAGAGTTAGGATTAAATGTGTATTTGACCATTGAAACCAAAAATATAATTTTTACTTTATTTGGGATTTTAAAAGTTTGAAGTTGGAGTGACCATTAAAATAAAATATAGTTCACTTTATTCGAAAGATTTAAAGTTGAAGTTGGAGTTAAAATTATGTTAAGTCAAAAAAACAATTTAAAATTATTCACAATTTGAATATACTTTCTACATATAATTTATTAGATTTGAATTCTATTAGTATATATTATTGGTATTGATATAATTCAGATTATCCATTACTTTTATTTATATATATATAAAAAAAATGTACTTGTTCTATTACAAGATTTTACAATTTTTTTTTTATACTTTTAGAATGTGTTTGATATGAAGGAAGATAATCGAGACGTTGCATTGAAAAATCGCATAACTTCATGTTTCTTTTATACATAAATCTTTCAAATTCACATCAATTATAAAAACTCACTTATCGACAATGGTAATAGTAATTAATTATACTAAAAAGAATTTTATATGATACATAAAAATCTCTTCATGTTGAGTGTAAGTGTTCTTTTTCTTTTCTTATTTTTTACAAATTTTAAATGACAAGTCTTTTTTTTCAAAAAAGAAAAATACAAAATATAAATGTATGAGTCAAGTGTGTAACCTGCACTAGGTAAGCCTGGTGTGACGAACTTGACCTACAAGGCAAGTCCATTGTTTTCGCTGTCAAGGTGGTTTTCAACCTAAGACCTCCAACATGGAAGTCCCAAGCCCAAACCACCGAGTAATCCTGAAAGGGATATATATATATATATACTAATCACATGTGTGAATATTGATTTGAAATGATGATTTCATAACAATGTCCAAACGTAAGCTAGGATACAATCCAACCCAACCTTAAGGGTAAGGTTTATAAAGTAGTAGTTCAAACTAACAATATGGTATGAGACAAAATATTGCTCGGTTCAATAAACAAGAGGATGTTGAGATGGATGTGTGGAATACTATTAGTAATGAGATCAGAGACGAAATTATACGAGATACCATAAGAGTGAACTTCACAATGGACAAGATTGAGAATTGTGAAATTGAGATGATTCAATTTTGTGAAGAGAATATGCTAAAATATCATAGTTAAGAGGAGTGATAAGTTAATTACAATGAATGTAACGAGTGTAGAGGTAGGTAGACTCGAAAAACTAGGAAAAGGTGTCACACATACCCTTTCATATTCAATTATCACAATAATTTTAAATTGGAAAAAGATAAATATACCTTCGAATTATTGCAAATGGTATGCAGATATCATCCGACATAATTTTGGGACGCAAGTGCCCTATCATTCAAAAACTGGATCATATATAACCTTTATACTAAAGAATATACACTTGTCGTAATCTTATTCATCGACTCATCATTTATTAAAGGAAAAATATACCTTCAAACAATCGTAAATGGTATGCAAATACCATCTGTCATATTTTTGGGACATGATGCCCCTGTCGTCCAAAAACTATATATATATATGTGTGTGTGTGTGTGTGTGTGTGGTCTAACCCATCGATTAAACTTGTCACGAAATTTCACTTAGACACCTCAACTAGGCGATGTTCATTTTAAACCCCTCATATAGAATTTTGTTGTGTCATGTTGACACTTTTTGGTGACATGACATGTTGAGTGTAATACACTCAAAGTCAGCGTGTGAGGAGCTTTTTTTCAGGCTAATTTTTTTTTAATAAAACATTGTTCATCTTCATCCTCAATCTTTGTGATTATCTTATCCACCAAACACCATCAACCCACGTTCCTGCAACATCGCCATTAATCTTATTTAAATCAAAATAATTTTTAATTTTTCAGATCTAAAAATCACCACAACCATTATCTTCTTCTCATTTTGTTTCTTTATATCCAACAATTAAAATTCAGCGCCACAAAATAATTACTCTATTTCGTGTTCACATATTTGAATCCTCTGCACATATGAGAAAGACACAAAAAATAAAAAAAATTCTTCCATTGTTAGTTATAACTGATTTTTTAGAAGTAAAGAAAAGGAAAAAGTGTGCTTTTATAAACTAATTTTTTAAATGTAATTAAATTCTTTTGAAATTAAAGTGTTTCTTGAAAAGATATTATAGTGAAAACGGGTTGAAGTTGAGGTGGGTGTGGGTAACGAGGATGGACGCTTTAATGGGGGTGGAGAGGACGCCTGGGTTGTTGTTGTTGGTGGTGGTGGTGGTGGTGGTGATGGTGGGGGGGGGGGGGAGTGAAGAAGACAAGGGCGAGTTTCTTGAAAATTAAAAGTGTTGAATTTCTTTTTAAAAAATATTTATTATTTGAGTTCTAATGCCACATGTCATCAAGTAAGTGGTTATTTTTCTTTTTTACTTAAAAGTCATTAGTTTAGATACATATATAAGATGTGTCTTTATTTAATTCGTCACTTTGACACGTCATTGGTAAGTGTATTATACTGTCAAATCCGGAGATCACTCCTTAGACGTAACCGCTGTCGGTGTCCTCTTTGAGGACTAAATCTATCCTCTTAGCTTAAATCATTACATTCATAGGTCAAAAGCGCAGAAAATTTAAAACTTTTCATTACCTCTACATTGAGGTTTACATAGACCTCTACATACACATAATAGATATATATCGAGTATACATAAACCCTTCTACTTTTATTGCACATAAATATATAGAATATAATATAGACTCAAATAGTCGTCTCATCTCATGACCATCTAATAAGAGTATATCAAATTGGGTCTAGCCCATACATCAATATAATAAGACCACATATAGGTCATACAATGTTTAGTATCCAAATGAAAAGTAAAGAAACATAAGAGTCTTCGTACTAAAAACAACTTCATAGCTTGATAGTGACATTGCCCTCGGAAAGTGAGGACTTACCCAACTTGGATAATTAAGAATTTCAAGTCTTCTTCAAAATCGTCTCCAAAAGCCCTTCAACGACCGAAACCTAAAATAATGGAAAAAGGAAGAAATGAAATTAGTACACCATTTGTACTAAGTATGAGACCATGTGCACACATATTATCAAATCATGTTAAAAGGGGACCTTTCATGAAAATATGTTATTTTACCCTTTGAAAACCTTATGCACATTCAAGAAGACTATACCAATTAAAAAGACATATTCCTTAAGTCATAGGCATGTACATCACAAGACCAATAATACAAAGCATAGTCAAGTTAATGAACATATCAACATACGTGCACATATAATCAAGACCATTCTAATCATCAAGTTATAACTTCAACAAGCATGAATAAGAGTGCATTTTAACATAACCAAAGCAAGACAATTCCCCATGAACCCCTATCAAGTCAATAAGTGCAATGACCAAGCAAAGCCAAATAACCTTACTCATTCAAGTAACCTAACAAGAATCATGACCAACAACCCACTTCACATAGCATGACATTTAAGAGTACATATCATCATACTTTAAAAATGTAAACCAACACATCTTCATAAGTGAACTAATCAACATATAGTATCAACAATGTGCAAGTTCATCATATACATATCATGTACCATCATAATCATATACATACATAAGAACATCCTCCTAAGACTTTTCTCAAGACTAATTAGTACAATGTTTAGGTAGAGTCACATACCCTACCTAGAATAAGCTAAACCCCTTAAGTTATCTTAGTTAGAGTCCATTCCTTTAATTCATTTTACCTTTTGGGAACATCTTGCCTTAACCGACATAGACCACATGAGGTAATGTGGAATGCGGTGTCATGATACCCCATACCGAAAGAAGGCGGACTACTTGCCAAGGTAGTACCAAAACATAAACATAGCAACTACGTGAATCCACTAGCTAATATTCTTAAAGGGGCAACATAGTTCAAGAACTAGGAGATATAGTTGGGACCCTCTTTATGCTAAATGCATTATAGTCTCCAATATCAAGAGTACATTAGTGATCTTACCTTCTCTATATGGGAAGAGACACTCCCCACTCTAGTTAACTCGGTGCTAAGCTAAAGTCCTTTTTTTGAAATGTCTTTATTAATCATCATAGCTTGTAAGTCATAGGGTCTATCCCTTGTATAATCATCATCGTAGCTCAATAAAATGCATGAGTATAGTCTTTTTATTACAATTCATATAAGTGAGGTTAGCACATTTTGACATCACTTCATAATAAGGCATATTAGCAAATCATCACCATCCTTATAACATTTACATCTTAGCCAACACCTCACAAACCATAGTCAAGACATTTCAATTCAACATCATACCACCCTATCAATCCTACTACAAGGTATAATCCAATACAACATCATGACTTAATCACAATTAACCATAATTTGAAGTAAATGATAGGGATCACAAGACTTACCAAGTCTCCTTCATAATTCATCTTCAAGGTCTTACCATCAACCCATAACTCAACCCAATTAGGGTGTAGTTTCATCATAAACAATAACCAACATGATAAAAAGGCTAATTGAATCACTACATCACAATTCATCACTAGTTCATAGCTTAAGACAAGATACTTACGTCAAATTCACAACTTACTTCATAACCTAGATCACTTCTCAAGAACTAGCATGATAGGAATCATGATTGATACAATAACATCATAACTCAACCAATAACCAAGTCAATTGAACCAACACTACACAATTCATATCAAGATCACAACCTAGGGTTAAAAGGTAAAAGTCATCTTCTACAAACTAGACTAATCCATCAAGATATAACATAATGAGTTAAATTACATGTTAATCTATTCATAATATCCAAAATAAATCATAACCAAATCAATTCACAACATCAATTTCGTATTGGATGAAAATCCAATTTTGAAATTAATTTGGTGGAAGCCTTTGAGGAAAGAGGTCTTAAAGGTGAAAGAGATCACGTACCTTACTAATTGATGAAGATTGATGGAGAAACTTGACCCTTTGCATCCCTTAAACCCTCCCCTAGCTTGGTATTCAATGGAGTTCTTCACTAGAGAGAGAAAGAAAAGAGAAGAAAGAGAGGTTTGAGTTTGTGAATAATGAGAGCTTAGGTTAGTCTAATTAGGTTAGGACTTTATATAGTTGGTTAAATAACTTAATTAGACCTTCCCTAACCCCTAATTAATTAACTACCCCTTTAATTAATTAATGAAACCCAACTTAAAAACGTGCAACAACTTAGGCCCTCACAGACGAGACCCCGATCGACGGTCCGTCTGTGAGACGACGGACACTGCTCCCTCCGTGCTGCACATCCTTCTCTAAGTTCAGAGACTGTGCAAAATGACCCTTCCAAGATTTTGGCTAAGTGACCATCGACGCCCCGTTGATTGACACACGCTCTGTCGATCACATTCGTCTGCACACACTGCCTTGGGTAGTCCTTTGACCCCAAAAAGCAAGGGTCCTCCTCAAGGGCTCTTTGTTGGTCCTTGGAGAGTCGTGCCCGGACGTATCGACTACGAACTAACTCTAATACATATTAAACACCCTTTTATCAACTTTCATCATTTTACGACTCCTAAAAGTTAGTCAAATAGGGTAAGGCACGCTAGTACCTCCTTGAACTAGTTTCCGGACGTCATGGACGTTTTGGTTTCTAGACTACCTAAATTACTTATATTCATTAAAATAGACCTTAAAACAATGTCTAAACCTTTTGACACTTATGTTAGGCTCTAGAACACGTCTTAGATTTTTGAAGTGTTATATATACACACTTTGTATTTCTGGATGATGTTAAAATAGTGTAAAAATGACACAACGAGATCCTACATGAGGGGTTTAAAATGAACATCACCCAGTTAAAGTGTCTAAATGAAACTTTGTGCAAGTTTAAGGAGCCACCGATGAGTTATATATATATATAATGAGGAGTCACGATTTGGAATCTCATAATTTTAAATCACGACGCCAGTCATATGCCTAAATATTGACTTGAAATGATGATTTCATATCACAAGTCCAATCGTAAGCTAAGATTACAATCTAACCCAACCTTAAAGATAAGGTTTATTAAACGGTGGTTCAAACCAACTAAATTGTATGAGATGAAATGTTGTTCGGTTAACAAATGAAAATATCAAACAAAAGAATGTTGAGATGGATGTCTGAGATACTACGAGAAATAAAATCACAAACGAAACTATACGAGATAAAGTAGAGTGAACTTCACAATGGACAAGGTGAGAAATGTAATATTGAGATGATTCATACATGTGAATAGAGGATGTACAAATATCCTAGTTAAGAGGGGTCACACGTTAATTACAATAGGTGTAGATGAATGAAGATAGACAGACACAACAAAAATTACAAAAGTGTGGCTCACATACCCTTTCATATTCAATTATCACGATAATTTAAAATTCTATATAGAATCAAAGAACTTTTCAATTTTTCAACTTTTGAATCTTAGTAAAATCATCAAATTCATATCCATAATCGTATTTTACTAACCTATAGTGAAAGACACTTGTATTCATAAAAAAAAAAAAACTTTAAAGCCAATATATTATCTATTAATGGTCCCTTCAGCGACATCAAATAAAATTGAAATAATGCACTCCTATGCAAGATGACAAACACAAATCAAAGAACGGACCTGCGCAAGGATGACACACACAAATTGAAATATTGTTCAAATACACAGTCATAATATAATCGTTTCATATAATACACATAATTCACGTTTTATAATTAAATTTTACAATTTCACAAATATTTATTTTTATGATATTATTAATCCTACAAAATCAATAAATAAACTATGTTCCAAGGTTGCATTTATTAATCTTAAAAAATACAAGTTAATAAGAAAAAAATAAAGCGAAAAAGAAAATCCAAAATTAGATTACTAGCCCTTTTTCCCCAATTAGGACTGTGCTTCCACCCAGACTGGTTTCTACATCCGTCTTCTCCCTCGCAGAACCACGGCTCTGTTAGGGTTTACCGCTGAAATTGAGGTAAAGCTTACCTTCTCCTCTTTCTTTTTGCGTCTATTCAAACAGTTGCCATTGATTTTCTTTAATTTTCATTTCTACCGTTTAGGTTTCTCTTTAATTGTTGCAGAAAAACAGCAAACTTGAGGTGGATATACTTCCTTTTTTGGGTTTCTCCGTCTTATCTTAGTCAGGTACGTAGGAGAATGATTTTTACTGTACTTGAGAAAAATGATGATTTGGCTGTTTATATAGTATATTGATACTTTACTTGAGATGATTTAAATGGAGTGACATAGTAGGATTCATATAGCTCTTTTTCGTGGTATTGAGGTGTAGTTTCTTGTTCACGTGTTTGCAGTATTGAAATTACCAGAGCTCATTATATCCTAAATGGGAAGTGCAACAAACTACTTAGGAGTTGTTTGGAGGATTATGCAGTCCTTTAGATTATTTATCCCATGATTTATACCTTAGTTATATAGTATAATACATGAAAGAATAACTTATCCAAGATAAGTAATCCTGGGATAATTTGTTCCCAATCAGATGACCCCTTAGAGTTTTCTAAAAGCAATCAAAAACACCTAAGGGTTTGTTCTGGTGGAAAATTAAGTGGGTGGAGAATCACGAGGGGGCTAAGGTTCAAATCCCAACTGAAGACAAAAAATGCCGGCCCATTTTTCCTATTTGTTTGATTCTCTGTGGTAGAGTGTCCCGGTTTCTTCTGTTAGTGAGGGATAGCAGGTACCCAGTGTAATAGTCGAGGTGCGTGCAACGTGATCTTGACATCATTATCATAAAAAAGAAGGAAAAAAACTAAAGAAAGCAACAACAAATTTGGTTACGCGAACAAGTTGGAATCCAGAAAATAAAATTCAAATAATCTAAAGAGAAGTGTTGTTAAGCATGTAGGATAAACATTCTTCATTCTTCAATCCTCCACTTTTTACTTTTCCTCGTGTTTGGAGCTGCATTTAACCTTTTTGTTTGGCAACTTTGGTGGTTTGCCATAGTAATCATCTAAGCGATTTTGCTGAGTGATTGACAAGCCCTGGGATGATACTGACTTTTCGGCATGATTCTAATCAAGTATATGTCTTCTCTTAATTCACAAGTAAAGTAATAGTAACACATAAAGAAGACACTCCCTTATACAATAGTTATACAAGTTAAAAATTGGACCCATACATTTCAAATATAGTAAAAAGAAAGATACCAGGGTCCAGCCTATCCTGGGATGTTCGAAGCCAATACCTTCTAATCATGCTACTCCTGACGAATTAACTATGTAGGTTGAATACTTTTTTCTGACAGATGAATTTGTTGGGTTATTTGATTGAATTTGATGTGTTTCTCAGAGACCAGATAAAATTCTTAAGTATTTGGCCAGTCCCTATGATTGCTTGGTTTCCTGATTGTTGATTTTTAGAACCTGCTCTCTTTGATAATATTCTTCATAAAATCGATTTCCTAATTCATATTTTCATGTCAGTCTGGTATTTATCTGTTACCATTATCAAAAAATGCTTATCTTGTATTTGCAGGGATGGGTGATGATGCTTTTGATGGCCCGGAATTGGCAGAAAAGTTGTCCAAGCTTAACAGTTCAAAACAAAGCATAGAATGTATCCTTTTTGTTTGTGAATATTATACTTCATGCATATTTTACCTGATTATATTTTGGGACAAAATTCAACTGACTAATTTGAGATCTGACTTGGTAGCAGGCGATTTCCTTCCCATTTCCATTGTTAATCTTTTAGTGGCATTATTGTTAACACTTAAATCCTATAATCAATGTTCAAGTCCCAGAGGAGACAAAAATTACTAGGTGATTCTTCACTTCTATCCTAGCTTTGGTGGATAGAGTTATCTGGTACTTGCTGCTGGTGGGAGGTGGCAGGTATCCCATGGAATTAGTTGAGTTTCCAAAGCTGGCCTGAACACCACGATCATTAAAAAGAACAAAAAAATTTTCCTTAAATCAATGTTCTCCTTGACCTAACTACTTGAACTATTCAATCAACTATTTGTTTATTTTTCTTTAGTGTAAAAAAACATTTATATCCTCTCTAATTAAGATAAATTTAGAGACCTTCCTCTTGTTAAAAATTACACTTAGCTTGTGAGTTTTTTTCCTGTATTGTACATATGTAAACTCCATCTTAGTGGTACTTCACAAAGATAATATTTGGTACAAGTAAAAAGAGCTCTTTGTTTGCTCTTGCCATATTAATTGATACATATATACTTCTCTTGTAAATTCTATGCCTTATATCTTTTTTCTTGGACGTAATACTTTCAAAAGCACATCTTATTCTAAATGTAATTTGTTAAAAGTGCTTAGTTTCTCTTTGTTTGCGCTTGCCATATTAATTGATACATATATACTTCTCTTGTAAATTCTATGCCTTGTATCTTTTTTCTTGGACGTAATACTTTCAAAAGCACATCTTACTCTAAATGTAATTTGTTGACAGTACTTAGTTTCTGGTACTTTTTGATGGTGGGAGGTGACAAGTATCCCGTGGAATTAGTCGAGGTGCGCGAAAGTTGTCCCAAACACCACGATCATTAAAAAAAAATAAATAGTGCTTAATTTCTGCAATAAATGCTTTTTGGTATTTGGGTAAGGTCTTTTTTAAAAATTAATATTAGTTAAACTTTGTGGTTATAATAAAATCAACTATTTACAGTTGAAGACATTTCAAATAAATAAAAGTATTTTAGATAATATGGTTGCACAACTTTAACATGGTATTAGGATTGGTAGAGATCCTGTTTCGAGTCTCATCACCATCTCTTTTCAAAAATGAATTTTGAGATACTTGATTGGTCGGGTTCGCACGTGAGTGGACGTGTTGAAGATATTCACACTCTTCAATTAACAAGATAAACATGCCATTATTAGTGTTTTGATTTTCTCTTTTTTCACTTCAGATATGCTAAATGCTATCTACAATTTCAGGTGCGTGTTTTTTTGGGGTTAATAAACGTTAACATTGTATTATATCTAGAACAGTTCTTAGGTAGTAGTGAAACCTTATTTACAAAAGGGACTCTAGAATGCTTCTATCTCTATCTATAATGAATCAAGTATATCAGTAATAGACATAGACTCATTAGAGTATAACTGGTTACATAAAAAAACAGAGCAGCAAGATAAAGTTAAGCTTGATCTTCTGCATTTCATTTTCTACACCTTCATAGCATCTGGAGTTCCTCTCCTTCCACACTGTACACCAGATGCATGCTAGGATGAGTTTTTTTTCCTGATGAAGTAAGTAGTTCTATTGCAGGCATCAAGTTGATGCATAATAGTTACAAAAGCTTAGTAGCAAAACATCAACTCTCCTTTACATTGTTATTTAAGAGTCAGGGAGCTGACAAAATTCAAAATTTGAATCAGGGGAATCTAGAGGGAATTAGCTTTTAAGGATTGGTAGGTAGTTTGATATTCCATCAGATCATCTTCTATTCCTTCCATTCCAGATACTCCAAAAAATGGCTGCAGGTCTCATCTTCCAGATTTTTCTTTTTTTGATGACAAGGGGACTCGCATCCGCTACCCTTTGGTGCGCACAGGGTAACACCCTGCTTCTATGCAATAGCTCGCAGAGCACACAGGAGAGGTAACCCGCTCTAGGCAATGTTGGTGCGACGAGCTCGAACCATAAGGAAAACCCCTTGCTTTCGCTGGCAAGGGTTTTGAACTCAAGACCTCCAACATTCTCTTGATGGTGCTATCAACTTTCCAGCAACTCCAGCTAATTAAAACATCCCTGATATTCTGAGGCACCCTTTGAGGCCAAAAGGAGCTAAATACTCCATAAGTCTGCTGCTATTTGACATTGTAGAAATAGGTGAACCTTCATGTATGCTAGGATGAGTTTCTACCTACACCTATTTTTAGCTATTACTCCTGCTTCGTCCCAGCTTCTTAGAACTTCAGAAACCATGCCTAGCATGACCTTTGCTAGGTTTTTAAGATGAGCATACAAACCCTATAATTGATCATATGCCATCATCTGGATATTAAATAAGATTCCTTTTCATGCCTGGTCCTAATAAACTTTCTTTTGGAAGTTGCTGAGTGTGCCTGTTTTGTTTATGACATGATATTGTGATTAGGTTGGTCAATGTTCTGGTTTTACTGACGTCACTTATCTGAGCACATTCTACATTTTTCATCATCGTTGTCTTGAAATTAATGTGTGAATGCACCATAAAGAGATTTTCTTGATGGTTGATTGTTGACATCTAGCGGTAGGGGCTCGTCTAATATAGCATGAGAAGGTAAGCATTTATTTTACTACTTTGAAGTAGTAGAAAATGGTACTACTTTCCCAATTTTCTTGCACTGTTCTGCTATTGTAACACAATAAATCTGGTCATGGTGTGACTCAAGAAAGGCAATCTAGGTGTATTCATTTGTCTTGTCTTATGTCCAGTAGCATCGGCCATTTTACTCTACTTCTCACCTGGTTTGATCAAGTGGTCATGTTAGAGGTATAAATAATGATTGATAATGAAGTTGAAATCCCACCAGTATTTGATCAAAAGTTGTAATAAAAAATATTTTGTTCTCCTCTCAGTTCTCTTAGTGTGATTTGTTAAAAACTAGAGGACACGTGTCTCTACATTTTGTTTAGTTATAGCAGAGTTCAATTTACTTGACCTTTTTATTTACTGATTAAGAGAATATAAAAAAATCATGCTAGAAGTGTCAAGTGTTAATATTGATTGAGGGAATGAGTTGGTGTCTTCTTATATGGTCCTAACAATATTCTTTCATGAGCTAATTTTCTAAACATGGTAGTAGATACAAGCTGGTTTCAATTCTTGGTTAGCCCAATATTAGGTCCCCATTCTATATTCACGCTTTAAATGGCCAGCTTTGGGCATGCGGAGAAATGTTAAGTTCTCCACGTTGATTGAGGAAATCTTAGATTGTCTCCTTAAATTGTTGCACAGTCCTCATCTCAACTAGCTTTTGTGGTTGAGTTATACCCGATGTTTATTTTCTGAACAAGGTGGGCACACTTTTTCTTTTAACTTTATCTTATGTTTTAAAACTAACCTAACTTCTATATATTCGGGAAAGTATTATTCAACGACTAACACAATGCAAAGGTACTGTAGTTGGAGAACGTATTATTTCTTCCAGAATACCCCGGTTGTTACTAGTGCATTCTGTTTTGGTACTTTTAGCTGAAACAATGTTCTTGTTGTCTTCAGGAATTTTTTGGTGTTATGTAGTGCTAATTCAGAGTGTTTGTTTAAAAAATTTAGGGTGTTTGGTTCAGTTTTGTTACAATTTCCTTTAACATATTATCAGCTTTATCACGATGGTGCATTTCATATCGTAAGAAAGCCAAGCAGATCGTTGAAACATGGGATAAATCATTCAGATCTGCACAGCGGGAGCAACGTGTTTCGTTTCTGTACTTAGCCAATGATATTATCCAAAATAGTCGGCGCAAGGGTAGTGAGTTTGTTAATGAGTTCTGGAAGGTCCTTCCCGCGTCTCTGAAGAAGGTTAATGAAAGTGGTGATGGAAGTGTGAAGAAAGTGGCTTCTAGACTGGTAATCCCCTTTCTGCTTTCTGGTAGGTGTACTTGTGTGTTAAGTTGGGCTAACTGACAAATGAGAAATCAATTTGTGCATCAGTTAGCCTGAAGATAGGAAAATTGAAGCTTCTTTTTCTCCACACACACACACACAAAAACATATATATATATATATAAAAAAAAAATTGCATTGGAGGTGATAATTCCTTAGCTATCTAGTTGTCCTATACATTGTTCCCTGTGATTCGACCTCAATGTATGTTGTATATTATATTTACAAATAACTCTTAAAGCATGGGCCATATTTGTGGTCAGGGCTTTTCAAATTCAACCTTCATGTGTTCCCTTAGTAGCACACTTCTCGTAAAGTGTGGTCAACATAATAATTCTTAGCCCACAAAATCCCAAACTTCAAAATCCATCTCTCTGAAGTTTCCAAATACTGCTGGTCAACATAACATTTCTTGGTCAACATTTTTCTGCCACCTTGGATTTTGCGGTTCACGTTCCTCTGTTTTTTTTATGATTTCAGTTCTACAACATCAAACCTTCACTTCTTGACGTCTTCTTCCATGATTTTTTCACTTTTGTGTTCTATGTCATTATCCTAAAACAAAACATCTTGCATGAGACTTTTTCTATCATTATCATCTAAAGACACTCAAAATCCGAGTAGAGGGCAATGATAAGTTGCTAAAAACTTTCACCTTGAGTGTCTCAGATTGTTTGGCTTGGGACTTACATAATGAAGTCTCAAGTTCGAAACATCTTTCCTGCCATAGCAAGGGGTTGGTCTTCACACGGAGCTTGCTTAGTGCGGTTTACCTCTCTTCTGTAGTTTGCAGGCTATTGCACAGGAGCGGGGTTCACCTTCACCTAAGGGGTAGTAGCTGCGGTTCCCTTGTCAACAAAAAATCTTTGACCATAATTTTGTATTTTCATCACTATTTTTTTTTTCATTTGGATGGGTTGGTTGGTTGAAATTTTGCAGCAACTTGCATAGTTGAACTCAAATATTGAGAACTTTCTCTTTCTTTTCGTTGTACCTTAGACATGAGCAAGATAATTTTGAAAAGCAAAACAAATTTTCTTAGAACTACTCTAATGTGCACGTGTCATCTTTGAATTAGACATTATCAGCTAATTACACTTTATTATTTATTTGTAGTGATTGTTTTTCTTATTTACTCTTTTTTTTTCTTTTTCTCTCTTGTTCTTCCTGGCCCACATATTCTTGAAAAACCACACAAAACTCATTGCCACACCATTACCACTACCATTACAACTTCCGAAACTTTCACTACATCTACCTTCTATCACGACCTCTAAAACCCTCACCATTTCTATCACCATCTACACCAACTATTGCTTGAAAACTTTCACCATGACCAGAACCACCTGTTTCATTCCATCACCTTCACCACCTCTGGTTCTCTTGTGTCATTCAAACAACTACTAACTTCATTCTCATGCCACAACCTCCCCACCACCTTTCTTGACATCCAACACCAGATTTATTCCCACAACCACCAATCTTCTTTTCCCCTCCACTACCTTCCACGACCTCTTGACAACCACCAAGACCATTTCACCAATCCTCCTTTCCCCTTTATTTTAATTTGCTTGGTGTGGATGACTGGACCTGGAAAGAATTCTCTAAGGCAATGATATATAGTTGATGCCACATGAATGGAGGTCAAGATTTTAATATATAGTTAATAGTATCAAAAATTTCTATTGTAAAGACATGAATTTGGACCAATATTTTTGACAAGAAAATTTCTTGACAATTTCTCAGTCCTTTCCCCAGCGTCTAATCTGTCTCATAAAAGAAGACTAAGCTCAGACGGATTGCAGCCCGCTGAGGCCCCTCCTTAGTGACTTTGGTCAGGAATAGGATTTTATGTTTTTCTTTCACTCTGTAGCTAGAGCAATATTGCTACAAACAGTGAGTGTAAAGTTTCTGCAACAGGCTTTACCAGCCTAAAGAACCACAAATAGTAATATTTGGTCATATTATGCTGCTTGTTTTTACTGTCAACTGTTGCATTGAATTCTGAGAAGTCCTTCATTTCAATTATTGTTAAGGAACATAATTTTTTTCAATGGACCTTGTTAAATTGCCGTTGATAACAGAGAAAGAGTCCATTAGAGACATCTTTGTAAGATTTCGAAGAGGCAGTGCATTTTCAATCTAATTCCAATCAGTTCATTCCAAAAATTTCTTGTAACGGTTGCTAATTGGGCCATGAGTCCTGCTGTCCTAGAAGAAAATCCACTAACATTCTCTTCAAACTTCACTAGAATTCTTGTAACATGTGGGAAAGCCACTACTTAGAATGCTGTCGTACTCTACTACAATGCTTGGAGATGCCCTTCTTTCGCACATCTTTGACATCCTCTTAAAGGTTTGTCTAGAACCTGGACCTCATGGCGATGGAAGTCGCACCTTATTGTCTTTGTGCTTGAATTGATGCTCACCCCTAAGGGATGAAGCACTTGACATGGCATCTTTATTTATCAAGACAAACTGCTTAATTTTGGCATTTACTTAGAAGTTAGGAACTTCTTCACAATGTCTCTCTATAGCTTTGGCGTAATTTTTAAGTTTACTGTTCTCTGAAGCCCAAATAACCTTTTTACTTCTCCCTTCTCTTTCTGATTTGGTTTGTTCTTCTTTTTGTGGGTAATGTTAGGTTAATATATGGGAAGAGAGAAAAGTATTTGGATCCAAGGGTCAGAATCTTAAAGATGAAGTGTTGGGCAAGAGTCCTGCTCCTTCAGAAAGCAAAGGGAAGAGCTCGAATCCTATCGAAGTTGTGAAGAAGGATGCTCACTCAGTAAGGATTGTGAGTATCAGATTAAACTCGTCTGTTCAAAAATCACGCTGGGTTTATTATCATGGTTATGTACAAGTAGTCTGAATGTTTGTTAATTTCAACATCAGAAAATGGCTGTCGGCTGTACTCCAGAAAAAATTGTAACAGCATTCCAACTAGTTCATGATGAAAATGTGAATGAGGAAGATGCTTTGAACAAGTGTAAACATTCTGTTTTTTGCGTTGGGGAAATGGAGAATGATATTGAAAACCGTCAAGGTAAAAGAGTAATTAATTGGCTGTTGGGAATATTGTAAAGTGAAAAGTATGTTGATCTTTTATGTCTCTTAAGTTGATGTTGCATATACATTTTGTGTCATTGTTTAGTTATAATGGAGATTGCTTGCATTCTTGGCACTAGATCATTGTTGCTGTAAGGAGTATCTGCTATGTATGCCAAGTATATGACTATTCATGCTTTGATAGAACTTATGGTTAAAATATGATTTAGCATCGAAGAGTGTGACCTAATGGTCAATGAAGTGGAGAACTACCCAGTCTTAGGTTCAAATCCTAGCAAAGGAATAAACTCTAGATGATTTTTTCCCATGTACCTGAGCCTTGGTAGGCAAAATTACTGGGTACATGCGTTTGTGGTAGTCTGGGAGGTAGTGAGTAATTGGTGCAATAGTTGAGTTACCTGTAAGCTGGCCCAGACAACCACCATCATTAAAAAAAGTTGATTCATCTTCCAACAATCTTGTCTCTTTATGAGTGATTTAGGAGCACTTGCCTAGAAGTTCATAACCAACAACTTTTTGCTCTTTGAAGTAACCAATACTTTTGATCAGCTGCTTGAAGTTGTTATCTACCTTTCAGACAATCACATTGCTAATTTTGGTTAGGTAGGAACACAGAGTCATCTCCCTTAAGATAGCATGTAGCAAGTGAATGAGACATCATAAGATCCGAGAAAGTTGTATCTTGAGCACTTCCACATTATAAATATGAAAATTGTGTTTGTCTAGTGCACATACCTTTGTATTATGGTTTTTTTTCAGCAAGCGACAACATGGAACTTTTAATCTACACTATTTATTATTAGGTTGTTAATATTTGGACAAGCGGGGGTTGCTCGGATTGTAAGCACCCTCCACTTCCAACCTGAGTTTGTGAGTTCGAGTCACCAAGGGAGCAAAAAGGGCGAAGCTCCTAGGGAGGGGTAAAAGAATAAAAAGGTTGTTAATATTTAAGTATATATTTACTGATTAATCAATCTGAACATGTAAGCTATCAAAAACGTTCTCCCTCTTTAGTGGTAGATAGAATTCATTTCATTGAAAAAGGAACTCCTAGAAAGTAAAAGTGATACAATCAAACCTCTATAACGTCATTTTATCCGGATGTTTTTTGGTTAAATCGAAATGTAGTTACAGAGGACATATAATATAACATTATGTGAAAAGTGGCACCCCAAAAAAAAAACTTGGCCGCTATAGTGAAATATTGTTATGGAGGATGACGGTTACAGATTGGTCTGATGGTAAAAGGACTAAAGGAGAATATTCTTGATACTGGTAACTTTGTGTTTCAGTCAGTACTTAGGTAGTACTGAAAAACCGTATTTACAAAAAGAACAAAAAGATTAAAGTCCTTCCAGTCCTAAACCAGGAAACTAGATGGACCCTAAACCATCTATGATTGACTCAGTCTCATTGGAGTAGACATTTGTATACCAAAAACAGAACAACAAAATACATTTAAGCTTGACTTCCTTCCGGTTGTTGTCCCTATTTCAAAACATCTATCATTTCTCTCTCTCCATATAGTCCACCATATACAAGCAGGTATCATCCTCCATCTTTCTCTGTTTGTAGCCCCAACTCCAGCCTCCTCCCAACTGAAAAGAGTCTCATCAATCTTACTAGGCATACTCCAGGAAATGCCTCAGAGATTAGGAAAATCTGCATCAGTTGATAAAGTGAAATTGCAGTGTAGGAAGAGGTGTTTTAGTGTCTCTGTATCCTTACCACATAAGGAGCATCTGTTGCATAGAGATATACCTCTCTTGGCCACATTGTCCAATGTCAGAACTGCTTCATTGGCGAGCAGCCAGGTGAAGCATGCCACTTTTTGTGGCACTTTGACTCTCCAAATTTGCTTCCAAGGCCATTTGAAGTCTTGATTCTCCATAAGACTTGTTTGTATATATCCTTCCTTCACCCTGTATCTTCCTTTGTTGTGTCCATGCCACCATAAATAGTCTTCACCTGGTTGGATTCCTTGGAAACTCTCCAGTAGTTTGAAAAGTTCAATCATTCTGGGAATTTCCCAGTCATTCAAGTTTCTTCTAATATTCCATCCTTGTGGTGACCACATTTTAGCAACAGTTTTCTCTTGGTGTTGAGCCAAAACAAAGATGTCAGGAAAGAGATTTTTAAGGCTCACAGTACCCACCCATTTACCAATCCAAAAGCTCGTTTTTCTACCATTTCGAACTTTGACAGTTAATTGATTACTGAGAAACTGCCAGAATATTCTAATGGGTTTCCAGAGGCTAATACCATAGGGGGTGTTGACCTCTTTAGTTACCCATGTGTTCATTTGCTCATACTTGCTCTTGATTACCCTGTACCATAGGGCTTGGTCCTCCTGTGGTACCTCCATAGCCACTTGACCTTGAATGCTTTGCTTTGGTATTTAAGGTTCTTGATACCTAGTCCACCTTGTTCTTTACTTCTGATAATGTTCTTCCATTTGACCAAATGAAAACCCTTCCTTTCCTTATTGCCTTGCCACAAGAAGTTTCTTCTGATTTTATCCAACCTTTGAACTACTGACTGGGGTATATGAGAGAGAGATAACATATACGTAGGGAGGGCATCTAAGACTGAGTTAATCAAAGTTAGTCTACCTCCCAAGGATAGATATTGTGGTCTCCATCTGGTTAATTTCTTTTCACATTTCTCCAAAATTGGATCCCAAATATCTATGGACCTATACTCGGCCCCAGAGGCATGCCCAAGTATATTGATGGCAAAGTGCCTATGGCACCTCCTAGGATTTGAGGAAGCTAATCCATTTCTAGAACCACATAAATTGGATACAAGTGGCTTTTGTTCCAATTTATATGGAGTCCAGAAATGGCTTCAAAATACACCAATATAAGTCTTATTATCAAGAGTTGCTCCTCCTCATCCCCACAAAAAATTAGTGTATCATCAGCATACTGCAAATGTGTGATCTCTAGACTGTTCCCAGCAACCTTGCTAACTTCAAATCCCTGAATTCGTCCTGTTATCTTAGCTATATTCAGCATGTTGTTGAGTCCCTCCATGGCTATGATGAACAGGAAAGGGGATAGGGGATCGCCTTGCCTGATCCCTCTATGTGCATTGAAGAATCCTTCCGGTGACCCAATTAATGAGTATTCTTGCTAGCATGATAAATTTTAACGTGACCCTATAAGATATCAACCCATGATTCAAGGTCATCAAGACAGATG
The DNA here is from genome assembly GCF_036512215.1 of Solanum lycopersicum. NCBI lineage: Eukaryota > Viridiplantae > Streptophyta > Magnoliopsida > Solanales > Solanaceae > Solanum > Solanum lycopersicum. Next base: position 6,150,414 of record NC_090810.1, on the reverse strand, counting down.
AATGCATCAACCTCAGGGATTTTCAAAGATTAGTGTGACTGTGTGAGAGGTGAGGCAGGCACATGTCACGAGTTAAAATCCTGCTGGGAAACCGAACTTGGTGTATAAGTGGTATAAGGTAGAAGAAGAACTCATCGTTATTCGTGTTTTGAAACTGAAAAAATAAATTCCTTGAGTATAAATTGTAAAGGATAAGGAGAGGCGCCAAAGACCATCATCTTTCAAAAAGATGATCTTCAGTGGGTTTGCTTTACCCTTTCATATGTCATCTATTCTACCGTTGGAGAACTATAGCTGGATCTGAAGGTGGACTATAGTGTTGCGAATAAACAAAAGCGGGCTGGCTTTGTAAGATTTGTAGATGAATATGAAGATGCCTTAGAGTTTAAGGCCACAGGAAAGATTAGTCCTTGTTTTTGTTTATACTAGCATGGCGTAATCATGAACTCCATTGCTGCAGTATTTTCTCTTTCTTTCTATTATATATTGCTATTTTTCTTGAACTAAGTACTTGTTCCTTTTAAGACTTTTGATATTGTGTTTTCTGCTGACTCTTGCTCAGGAAACCTCCAGGGTTCTGAACTGATGGATAAATTGCTAGAACAGGAAAATATACTTCAAGAATGCATCAGCCACTTTGAGAATGCTGAATCATTGAGAATTACCTTGATTTCTCTCCTGAAAGATGCACTTCAAGATCAAGTACAGTTTTTCATTTCCACCCCCCCCCCCCCCCCCCCAAAAAAAATAAAATAAAAATCTAACACCCTCCCGTACCTCCTTTCACTAGGATTAATCTTAGTTCTTTTTAGACCTTCTATTGTTTACCTTATATTTTATACTGTCTAAAAAGCAGTGAAGAATTATGCAAACTTACATGACTGTTTCACATCCTCCTATTGGTCACTAACAATGTGCAGTGCCTTTATTTTCCTTTTTTTGCGTTTCCATCTTAGCACTCATGTCAACCCTAACGGTTATTGCTTTTTCAGGAATCTAAGCTAGAGCTTTTACGCAGTGGGATGCAGGTACACTCAATCCCAATCTTTTATTGCACATATCTCCTTATATTTTATCTTCTTAGACTCACCCGTGGGATTACACTTGGTATGTTGTTGTATCTCCTTATATTTTATCCACTCACGAGAAAACGGGAACAGAAAAATCATGAAGAGGTTCGCAAAAAACCCACAGGTCGGAGAATTGATGTGTGTGGATCCCGTATTCACTGAATTAATTGCATGATCAGTTGCTGGAATTATTGAACATTTAGTATACTTAAGTGTTGAGCAAATTGGTTAGTTTGTTTCGAGTTGAAAAACAGTCAGATATAAAGCAGTTTTTGGACTCACCAATGATGAAATCTTTGAAATTCTTGAGGAAATTTAAGTTTGAGAAGAGGGAAGATGCGGTGACTTGTTTATTATTCTTTGCTACCAGCCAAATGGATGTTTTGTATGTTTCAGATTCTCATTTAGTGTCCATGGTTTTCCTCTAGATATTATAGGTTTCCCTATTCTTGTTTGCATATCAGAGTTCCTGTTGTTTACAGAACAATCTGAGGAAGTCAGTTTTGTGTGCTTAAGAGTCTATATGGACTTTAATAATTTGTAGCTGCTATGAATAGGTAATAGTCTTGTTTACTTTTGTTTTTCTTTTACCAGTGAGGAGGAGCGAGAGGTTGGTTATAGTAGGTATGAGGAAAGGTAGAGGTAGGCCGCCAAAGAAAAGACATGCACATGACACACCTTCTCCTTATATGGTTTCTCTTGTAATTGCGTGCCGTTGCTCCCATCAACATATAGGCCTAACAACAAAGTCTCCCCAAAATTTTCACCCATTCAACCCTATCCAGGATTCCAATTCAACCTCAACTAATGTTTTCAAAAGTTAGCTTCATCACGTAAAGTAATTGAGTGGTAATGGAAGAGTTACTAAAGTAACAGTTGACATAAGTTTGATGGATAATATTATTAACTAATTATATGAAATATTTTTGAAATGGTATGTGATATTAAATATTTTAAAAGCTCTAACATGAATGTTATACAAATGTGCATTGTAAGGAAGGGAGAGCACTCTAGTTAAGCTAGAGGAATCTCAACATTAGATTCCACATAATATAAAACAATATTTGGTTGAGTGAATTAGGAAAATAATCCCCATAGAAGTAATACAGTGTTTGATTGGCCGTGTAAGAAGTATCACTGCATAACGTTATGCAAAGCTTGCTTGAAAATATTAAGTAATAGTCGCATTAAGGTGTACTAGAATCCATGTACTGTTTTATGTTTGATAGAATGTGGAGTAAGAGCACAATGGTCACTTTATGAGCTTTGGATATTATAGGGCATTAGATGCTAAAATTAGTGGCTTAAGTTGCAATCTGTGTTATGAGTGTATTCACATATATTAAGCAACTAGTTGTATTGTCTTCAAATTATGCTCTTCATTTGACAATATCACTTCTCACTTTTTGCTTAAGGCCCTACAAGTCTTGTATTTGTGCTGTTCGGTTTTTAAAAAGATTGCTCTTGAACAAAACAGCTGTTTACCTTTTTTGTCTAATTTGTCATTTTGTGTGACTCGATGTGGACAACCATTTGGAAACGGATAACTTTGTTATCCAATTTGTCATTATGTGTGACTAGATGTAGACAGCAATTGGCAAGATGACTTCTTCAGGGTATGTGCATCCCATGGCTCGGTCTAGTGGTAAGACAGCAGTGTGTGATGTATGGTTTAGGCTTACATCACGGGTTTGAACCCTGCCTCTGACAGGAACTTGGTGTTTAAGTAGAGGTGAAAATCTGTTAAATTACACCGGTATGTTGTTTTAGACGTTAAGGTCTGCGTACACACCATCCTCCCTATAACCTACTTGTGGGATTACACTGGGTATGTTGTTTAGCCTGTTCAATGCTTAATGACAAATCAGGTTGATTCACTCACCTATTATCATTGTATCTTCGAAGCTTCAGTAGTTGCATATGCCCAAATGCTAGCATGGGCATAGCAGACCAGGCCGATTCTCTTGAACTATTTTCATTGAATGTAGCCTGATCATGCTAATGACATGCTTTTGAATGCTTGGCATTGGTGTTGAGCCGCTTTGGTGTGCATGCAATTTTAGGAGTCGTTTGGTGTGAGGTATAAGATATAATTATTCCAGGATTAAATGTAATATTATTTGATCCCATGTTTGGTTGGAGGTATTAGGTAGTCTTTGAATTATTTATCCCACCATTTTTGCGGTAGTGATGGGATAAGTTATCTCACTTATTCCGGGATAACTTATCCTGGGATTAATTATCTGGGGATAACTTGTTCCCAACCAAACAACCCCTTAGTCTTTTGTGGAATTCCGATAAACCACAGCATGATTGTGTATCATTTTCTTCCACATTTGATAGGGGCATGTCTCTCTAACTTTATGTGTAAGCTGCACACTTTTGAGTTCTCAAGTTCGAAGTTTTTCGTTTTCTCAAGAACACCAGAGATGAACAACATGTGGGGCTTGTCTAACGAGCAACACCTTTTGATTCTTAATCAAACATAGGTTTCAGTCAGCCAGTTTAATTTATAGTAGTCTTAAGACTGCCATATCTCCATTTTCACCCTGAATTTTAATCCTATGCAAAAATGTAACTATTGGATAGCTTTTATAAATGAGAACTGTTTATATGCATCACTTTGTCCTTGATTCTTAAAAGATATTTTTCGCTGGTGTCTGCAAAAATGTAATCATTGGATAGCTGGTTGACATGCAGGTTGCGTGTGGTCAGATTGAACTAGTAAAAAATGCAAGGAGGAGGCTGACATCTCCCAGTGTTGCTGCTCCACCAGTGAATACTGGTATCCTTCCAATTGAAGTCACCAGAACGACTGAACCAACCCCGCCTTCAGTGCAATTAATCAACATACCTCCTCTGCCTCCACCTCCCAATCCCGTGACTTCCTTCACAAATTCCAAAAGTAATGAAGAGGAAAGTAAAAGTTCGGCAGCAGCAGCTGTTGCTGCAAAACTTGCTGCTTCAACATCTTCTGCTCAAATGTTAACCTCTGTTCTTTCATCCCTTGTTGCTGAAGAAGCTGCATCACTGAGCAGTGGATTGAAATCAACTGGCTTCACTTCTAGCTTGCCTTTTGCATCCCCAGAGAAACGGCTCAAGTTAGATAAGCCAATGACTTTTTCTGATATGAACAGTTCTGAAAGGGGTAGCTCCACTTACTTTACTTCATCTCAACAATTGCTTACTAGCATTCCTCTTGCCCCATCCTCAGCCATGCAATCTGTGTCCCAGCCAAACCAGATACAAGCTCCGCTTCCACCTCCTCCCCCTCCCCCTCCATCATTACATCCAGCAAATTCCCCTGCAAGTCAGTTAGTTCAATCTACAGGTATGATGATGGGGGTGATGCCATATGGATATAGCGCTGGCCTTCAACAACCTGTGTCTTCTCAAATTGCAATGGGACTGAGGCCTCCTCCTCCACCACCCCAGCAAGCACAGCTACAATCTCAGCAGCAGCCTGCCAACAGCGGATTTTACCGTCCTTCTGGTATTGGATTCTATGGACAGGCCCATCAGCAGACAGCTCCAGCAGCACCGCGGCAGTAAACCCCTTTGGAATAGGGAGTGCATGTTACATTGTACATTAATAGTAAAAGTAGACTAGATCTAGTTACTGTTAATGGTATCTTTTCATACTCTATTTGCACCCGACATCGCTGGTAATACCCACCCCCTTGTTATCACCAAGTTGCCTACCCTCTTTTCATTTAGTGTCGGGTGCTTTGCATCCATTTAAGCGTACCTGTAACCTTATGTAGGTGCTGTAAGATTAACTGTAGATTGGGCCATGTACTTGATATCTTCAAAACCAGGAGCTGGAAAGAAGCTACTAGGTGAAATGTTTAACATGTTTCGCGGTGTGGGCTCTGTCTATTAGTTGCTTAGAAGTTATGTGTGTTTTAATCCATGGATATATATTTTCCTAAATACGTCTGCAAAGCCAAACCAAAGCCACATTAATTAGAGTTAAACATGGTTGGGCTTGAACATGCATTAAACTTTTTTGCTTGATAGCCATTTTGATCACTTATTTGCACTTGTATGAATTGCTTCAATCCGACCGATTTTACATGATCCATAATTTAGGGGTCTCTAAACATGAAGTCATGATTTTCTCAGAATTTTCTATGAAATTGAGAGAGTATTTTACTGATCAGCATATTTTGGCCCAAAATCTTTTTATAATCATTTGAAGTTACCTATGAACCATACTCATAGCGTCTAGAGTGTGTGGATATGATGCCGGAAATAGACTGATTTTATATCACCCTTCAATTCGAATGTCTCCTTGCATAATATTGATATGGATGCCTGTTTTACTAGGCGCGATAGAATACTCAACTAAGCATTCAACTCGATGGATTACTCCCGCACCAGATAGTTCTCAGCCGCAAGGTTGCCGGCATGCCCCAATGAGAAGGTACTCTCAAATCGAATATCCCCAATTCAAATGTCTCCTTGCATAATATTGATTTCAAACATTCATGATCTGGATGTGAATGAGTCGAATGATTTATCCTTTGGTCTATAGAACCTATCACTAAAATACCCCTAGCTAAGCGGAGCAAAAAGGGTTTTTCATGAGATGAGAAATTAAAACCATTTTCCCACACGAAGTTTGTGAAAAAGTGATTATCTGATAATGAGCTAGGAATATTCAGTATGAATGTCAACTAAGTATCGTAAGTAAATTGCTCCCAGGAGTTATGGACATCACCTTTTATTTTTAACAAAATTTAGGAGTCACAACACAAGAATTCAAAGATTTTTCAAAAACCTGGAACATGAAGAAACAGCTACTTGTCTGAGCAATCAAGTGATGAATGAATCCATTCAACTTTTAATAACACAAACAAATAAAATGTATTATCAGACCCCCCAAAAAAGATGAACCAAAGCAATAACAGTTTACATGGCGAATTTGAAAACAAAATTCAATTCTTTCACCATTAACGAACTTTAGTATATTTTAGTATTAGAAACAGGAATACATAAACAAAGCTATATTATTCTTCATTTACTCCGAGTCCGACGAGTCGGGATTTGAACTCTGCCTCACACTCTTCTTCGCCTGAGCTTTGGATTTTGATAAAAATTTTGATGATTCACCTTCAAAGATGATAACATCAGCTTTAGCTAACCTCTCTTCAAGTTCCTCCGTGCTGAACTCATCGGTACCCCCAAGCTCATCAAATCCAACCTAGAATATCCAATTCATGGCCAAAAAGACGATTTTAAGGTAATGGCAGAGTGCAAAGAGTAGGAAATTCAATTGTTTACTGCACAGACATACCAGGTAGTTATCAACTTTAGCATTTTTGATGAGTGCAAGGGTTGGAAGAACAACAATTCTGAGCTTTTCAGCCAGGTATGGCGCTTTCTCTGCGTTAATTTTCACAAAACGTGTTTCTATATGCTGTTTTGCTAGTATGCTCAAATGCTTATCCATAACCTGCAACAATCAATGCAACAATCAATGGATGCAACAGCCAATAGGCTTTTAGTTGAATTGGAAGGAAACTAGATATTTTTTTTACCTTGCAAGGCCAATTTTCGCGGTAGAAATGGCAAACCACGCGATCACTAGCCTTAACAACAGAGAAAAAATCCTTTTCAGCTTGGATCTCAGAGTATTCTCCATGTCCAAGAGATAACCAACGATTACGTTTTTCAGCCATTTTCTTCATCTGTTGCAATCTACGTTCTCTCAACACCTCCAAATCATCGAGATCTAATCGATCTAAAGCATGAATCTCTTCATCAAGCTTGTCCTCCACCGCTTTTGCCACCGTCAACACTTGCTTCGCCACTATCTGCAATTCATAAAATTCCTAAATAAACATCAAATTTCGCCATTCTCCATTGTTAAATCAATAATACCTCTTGAACCGCATTCTCCATGGTTGCAAATGGAGCAATCTCTGCTTCTTCTTTTTTTGGGGGAAAATGAAAGCTAATTTGTTTGGCTTTTTTCTTCAAATTGAAATTGATTTGACGTTCCTCTCTGTTTCTCCGGTACAGCCTAACCCTTATAATCCACGGGTTGCCCCGGCCCGTTTAACCTTATTGAGTTGAATAAAATCACCACTAATTTATACTATTTGTTTCTTTTTGCTAAAATTCAAATTCATATTTTATTAATTATAATAATTAATAATCGTGAAAACTATTAAAAAAATCAATTTCTTATACGAATCTTACCAAATAACCAATCAAAAGTTAAAAAACAAGATATATTAAATTACTATATGATACTACATTGATAAATCATATATATTTTCATTCAGTATTTGATAGATGTATTGAAGTCAGACTAACCACATAGAGTCAATTCAAATCCAAGTTTCTAATATGTGGATTTTGTCTTTATCAAATCTTGAAGAAATTCAACCTAAGTTTAATAATAATATCGGTTATCGAATTAGGCATGAAAAATATTGCCCAACAAATTTGTATGTTAGTAAAATTTTATCAATATATGAAAACGTGATTAAATTTGATTTTCGTATCTTACCTTAGCCTACCATTTCTTATAAATAAATCCACTAATTCATATTTATGTTTGAGCTATTAACATATTCATTTGATATTTGGTTTACTTAATATTTAGGCCTAAGTCATCTCCAGCCACTCAAAGTTGTCCGCATAATTCATTTAGACACCTTAACTAATCCTTGTGTCAAATGAACACTTTATTTGTTCAAAAGTCATTCTTATTAGACACAAAATGCTGACGTGACAAAAAACGTGTAATTCACTTTCCTTGAGCGCGTAAATTTATTAAAAATAATATTTTTCCTTTTTTTTTCTTAATTTATACCCCTAAGTTAATTTTTAAAAAAATAATTAACAAAAAAGAAGAAGAACAGTTCTCTTCTTCTTCCCTACCACCCCACCCCCACCCCAAACCCCATACCCATGTACCAGTGGTTATCTTCTTCCCCCACCATTCTAATGGTTTCAAAATTCTTAGCATTTTGTTTTATTTTTTTTCTCTTCATTTTTTGTAAAAAAAAAAATCTGCTAATTTAATATGTGAAAAGAAGAAAAATTCGAACTTTGGAGTTAAAAATTGATCGATATTCTCTATCTCTATTTCGATCACTCCGATTGAACAAATATCGCCACTCATTAATTTATTAAAGATATTAAAAAATTCAACATACTTTCAATTTTTCTTGGTCATGAATCTTAAAAATAATTTATTGACGTTTATTTATTTTCACTAAAATCTCAAAACGAATGGAGAATAACAGATGATAGGAGAATAAATTTGAACGGGAGATTTTTATTTTTGTTATCTCCGTTATCAATGGTGGCTGCCGGGGTTCACTGGGTAGAGGAAGAAGAAAGGTCAAAGGGTTAAGTGGGGATGGGTGAGATTTTCTTTTTACATATTTTTGTGATTAATAAATAAAGGGAAACTATTTTTTATTTTTTTTAAGGGAGAAGGATCAAATATGCCCCTAAACTATTTGAAAAGGTTTAGATATACCCTCCGTTTAAAGTTTGGTCCATTTATACCCTCGCCGTCTACATATGCCCTTTTGGGCGTTAGTTGACCAACTCGAAATATCCAACTCATTTTACTTTTATTTAAATGTCAAATGGATTTTCCACGTTATTTTTATGTATTATCACTTGACATTTATATTTCAAGGGAAAAGGGTCAAATATGCCCCTAAACTATTCGAAAGGTCTAGATATACCCCCGTTTAAAGTTTGGTCAATTTATACCCTCGCGTCCAACTTTTGGTCTACATATGCCCTTATGGGTGTTAGTTGGTCAACTCGAAATATCCAACTCATTTTACTTTTCTTTAAATGTCAAATGGGATTTCACATCATTTATATATATTATCACTTGACATTTATATCAAAAGAGAAAGGGGTCACTTATGCCCTAACTATCCGGCTCAATTTTAAAACACATATACGACCGTCTTTTACATGGTTCAATTATGCCCCTAATCCGACTCATATATGTGTGAATTATTTTGTTATTTACGTCATCATCGCCTGTTTCAGCTTGCAGTTGTGTCTGTAACGTTGTTGCGGTGAACTCCTCTACTCTAGCCCTTGCCTGCCAGGTTTGCGGCGCCAAAACACTTTTCAAACCTCGACTTCCTTTTCCTTTAGTTGTCGTGCCATTGATTCCTCGACGGTTCCAATCAGAGCACGATAGTGTTCGCCATTTAAATGGTTCAATTATGCCCTAATCCGACCCATATAGGGTATTTAAAAAAAAGGGTTGAGTTGTATAGATTATTTAAAAGACGGGTCGTATATGTGTTTTAAAATTAGGTCGGATAGTTAGGGGCACAGTAGACCCCTTTCTATTTTAATATAAATGTCAAGTAATAATATACAAAAATGATGTGAAAAATCCATTTGGCATTTAAAGAAAAGTAAAATGAGTTGGATATTTCGAATTGACCAACTAACACCCATAAGGGCATATGTAGACCAAAAGTTTGGACGCGAGGGTATAAATTGACCAAACTTTAAATGGGGGTATATCTAGACCTTTCGAATAGTTTAGGGGCATATTTGACCCTTTTCCCTTGAATATAAATGCCAAGTGATAATACATAAAAATAACGTGGAAAATTCATTTGACATTTAAATAAAAGTAAAATGAGTTGGATATTCCGAGTTGACCAACTAACGCCCAAAAGGGCATATGTAGACCAAAAGTTGGACGGCGAGGGTATAAATGGACCAAACTTTAAACGGAGGATATATCTAAACCTTTTCAAATAGTTTAGGGGCATATTTGACCCTTCTCCCTTTTTTTAAATTAAAAAATTATATTTTATTGCTAGACTGGGTCCATGTGTCAAGTGTTATAATTTTATTTGTCATTTTTTAAGACAATGTGCGTGAATTAAACGCAAAATATTTTTAAAAAAAGTTTTCGTTTTATGTTCAATAGATACATATTCTTTAATATTAAAGTGTCTAATAGGTAATAGTCCTAGTTGAAGTGTCTAAGTGAATTATGTGAACAACTTTAAGGGGCCGCATATTACTTAAGCCTAATATTTTTATATAAGTTATATATAAAAATGTTTTATATGTAATGCATGTGTATAATGACTATAAGAATTGATGCTTTATGTTTGATTAATTATTTATGAAATTGCTATACAAATTAATTTTTATGGATTACGATATCACATTTAAAAGATATACTTTATTAGATTATACATGAATGAAATCGGTTTACAAAGTGACTTTATATTTATTCTTATTTAAAGTGTAATTAATATCATTTCAAAATTGATATGGAAATTAAATTAAAAATAAAAATAAATTAGGCATAAAGTCAAAAAAATAATTTTTTCAACACATCCCCTCGGTTTTCTTCTTTGTCATGTTCCTCTTATTACCTTCATAAATGTTCTTCTGTCATTTTCTTCTTAGCAAATATTTTCAGATTGACACTTAAATTTCATTTTCTTCTCATATTTTTACTATTTTTCACTCAATTTCATCATTATACTTAGAAAAAAGTAATTTTTTTAATTTAAATTTCACAATGATTTTAGGAAATTGAGACTTTGTTGTCCTAATCTTTTCACTTTCTCCTTCAAATTTTTATACCAAGAACAAAGCTTACTCGAACACCATGGATTATAAATGGACAGAAAAATAGAACAATCTATCCTAAAAATGCCATAAATCTGAAAAAACATCTTCAACTTGTAACGAAAAGTTTCGACTAAATTTGGATCACATTATGCAAGACCCATTCGAGGTGCCGCTCCCCATAAAATTTTTTCCAACCCGAAACCTCTGATTAAGGGTGAAAATGACGTTCACCATGACCCATGTTGATCACTTGTAGCGTTTTGTTACGTTGTAATGATAAAGTAAAGTATACATTTGTCATTTTTTTTTTGGTATTTTAATAAATCATCGTTAGTGTATAAATTATGAGGGCGTGAATGTGAAACTGAAGGGCAAAACAAAACAGAGTCTAGCCATATCTTACTAAAATTTTATAAACTACAATGGAGAACTCTTGATACCAGAATCCATGTAAGAACAAGTAAAACAGTACAAGAATCTACAATTCCCCTCTGAAGACATTTCAAAGAGCATCAATAGAGATATGCTTACATCTATCATGACATTACAGCAGCAATAGGTCCCTGGTGTTTGTTTGTCAAGGTGAAGTTCAACCAAAGTATTTGGGGAGAGAGCCTGATCGATCCTCCATCGGATAAACACATCCTTCAACACGGATGAGGCAGTAAGAAATATCCGGGCAATATTTACTCTTCCGGATCCACATTCTTATTTTCTGTCTCAATCTTGACACAATTCCCAGCACCTTGGTTAAGCAGTCCGTTCTTATAAAGTGAGTCCAATTCATGGAAATAGGGACACGATCTGTAGTTTTTTGGACGCGTCTTACCACTGTCGATTGTCCTTTTATAGTACTTGTTAATGTTCTCCCATTTCTCTTTACACTTCTTTGCTGTTCGAATGTAACCCATCTTAGCCAATCCATCCGCTACCTCTTCCCACACGGATCCTTTAGCTCCTTTAAGAAACTTGTGATCTAAACGAGTACGAACTGATACAAGGGCTTGTACTTCAAGTTTTGGCCATCTCCTATTACATGGATCGGATCTAATGTCAGCTTCTTGACCATGAACTTCACCTTCATCTTTAACGAGACTTGTTACTTCTGATGATTTTGGAATTTGGAAATCTTCACCTAACAGATTCTCAAGGAAAGCAATAAGAGCCAAGTTTCTAGATGTCTCTTCAGCTCTCAACTCCACATCCCGCTTTGCCCTTTCTACCTCTTGCTGCTTCCAAGCTTCTTCCCGAATGATTCTCTCCTCTTCCTTCTTCTCTAGCATCTCTATTAATTGTTTGTGCATCTGCTCTTGCTTGTCCATCAACTTCTTTACCATGTCTTCAAGACTTAATTTAAGACTCTTCCGTGTTCCCCTCTTCCTTTTCCTATTTAAATGTTCTTCAATAGGCTCGGATGATTCACTGTCAGAAGATGAGCTGCATCAAGGTAAATCATAAATACCAATCGTATCAGGTTTCTCACATACTAATTAGAAGAAAGTTATGGCTAGGGAAATTCACAGATTCTCGAAACATAAGTATCGTATGTTCAGAATTTAGTTGGAGAAACCAATCTTTCCTAGAAAATCACTTCTGTTATTCAAATAAATCATTGTCATGTGATTATCTGGATTACAATAGGTTACATGATCCATCAGAACTATGTTGCTGGCATGAAAAATTAGACTTCAGCAGTAAGTAGGCAACCGTTAATACAAATGCAACCAACCGTACAGATTCAAGACCTTATTAGCCGCTTTCTTTCCCATATAAACATCAACCACAACAACAAAACACCCAATGTAGTCCTTCTACGGAGGTAGAGTAAACATAGACTTCACCCAAAACCGCAGACGTTGAGAAGTTGTTTCCAATAGACCCTCACTATGACATCAACCACCAATCTACTAATTGACGTAGATTCGACTTCTAAGGCATAAAGTGTGAAGAAAGAATAAAAAGTATGAACCATTTCTAATATCAAAAGGTTTTGAAACTTATTCTAAAGTAAGTATCAAAAAGCTTAATTTTGTTTTTGACAAAACTTAAATTTAAAGTTTACTGGTAATGACATCAAGTACTTTATGTGACAACAGTAATTAGCAACAAAAACAATTGGATATTAGAAAGTTAATATAATATAAAAATAATGCAATTACGAATAATAATTACTTTTGCTCACATAATCTAATTAATTAATAATACAAAAATTACCTAAATTCAGTCTCCAAAATACGAGATTGCGAGATCAAATTAAAGCAATCAGCATCTAACTCCGATTTCATTTGCTGAACTGCCGAAATCCCCACCTCAGAGCATTTAGCGACGCCATTCTCATCCAAAGAATTAACAAATCCACACTCCATGGGCAACACCGTAGACGCATTTTGAGCAGAAAACTGACTTAAAAACCCTAAATCACTGGTGCAAGTCATCAAAGCTTCGTCAATATCACAGTTGCTGTCCACCATATCGACATAGTTTCGTCCGTTTCCAAACCGCACTGGTCGGAGTTTACGTACAGGGGAAACCGGAAGGCGGTGGATTCCCGGCGGAGCAATAACGGCAGATGGATTCTCGTAAACGACGTTAGTAGATTCAGGGAAAGGAGCAAGATTATCAGCGAATGAAGTGATGTCGTTTGGTGGATGGCCGTCGCCGTCGATGAGAGGTTCCATTGTAGAGGTAAAAAAAAAAGTAATATAAAGCGGCGGCGGAAGGAAAGTGGATGACTGGTAAAAGCAAAGTAAAATGGGGTAAAAGGGAAAGGAATCACCGAATTAACAACTTTTTTTTAAACAAAACGGACGAATATACCCTTGAACAATCGTAAATAATATGATACTTTCCATCATATTTTTAGGAAATTAATATCTTTATCTTAAAAAAATTAAAGTATATGTGACCTTCACTCTGACAGAAAGACTAAATAAAAACACCTGATATAATTATATCCGTGATCTGATATTCAATAAATGTTGAATCAGTGGACGTAAATATTCTAATTTTTAAACAACAGAAACGCTTATGTCTCAAAATTGTGACAAAAAATACTTACATATCATTTACCATTATTTAGGGTTATATTTGTCCACTTCCCTTTTTTTTCAAAAAAAAATTTAAGTTTCATCTCTTATTTATTACGTGCCACATGATTAGCCTATCTCCAATTTCAACCGTGGGTGAAGGTTCTAAAAGCACTTCAAATTGTTATAATTAGCTAATATATACCAAAATTTTTAAGATCGATATAAATAACATCACATGCATAATTAATTTTTACGAAAAAAATGTTAATTTTAGAATATGACTTAGACTGTTATAGAGATGTCTAATGGATATGAACACAATTAATATATCTTTACCGATTAATTAAGTTAAATATGAAAGAATCCATCCATTTGCCAAAATTTTCATTCAACAAGAGATTATGGTTCATGGATTCCATTCAAAAACTGAAACATCATACAACAAGCACAGTTTCTCTCTTTCAATCGTGTTATATTACATGTTGTAATTGCGAATAAAAGGCGATACGTATAAGTGATTACAGGTAAATTGACAGTATGTCTAACACATTCCTCTGCTACTTATCTTGAGATGTTACTTCTAATCATTTGTCACTACTGAACGTAAAGTTATCAAGAGACGTATGTTCACCTCTGTATGGACTTGTAAAGTACCACTGTCACGTATTTGAACAGGAATCGATTAGTTGAACTGAGTGCTACCAGAGATGGGTTACTCTTTCCCTTCTGCATGTACAGGTGGTTAAGTACGACATGTTGAGGTCTTGATAAAGGAGGTGGAAGAATTTCCATGGGAGATGATGGAACGTTAAGCAAAGTCATTTGTAGATGAGGTGGAACTAAAGGTGGCTCCTTGGCGTAGTCCTCAGCTCCAAGTTCCAAGTTACTGTAGCTGGAATCTGGGGAAAGAGGAGGTTCAAAACCAGAAATGCTTTCGATATCTTCAGGTACATAATCCTGCATCATACATCAAACAAACACAAGTTTTGTTAATATAATTTTAATCAACCATAACCTTAGTCAACTTGTGACTTACAGAGCTAATCGAATCAATTGGCAGTAGGAAATGAAGGACTAACGACTGTGATCATTAGGACAGTACTAAGAATATACGTTTGGGTACCCCCGAAATGAAAATAGTAAGTACTTTCAGCCTATCCGTTGCAACACTCTTTTACCTTTCACAGTCATCTAATCTGCTTAGATAGTTTTCTTTCAAGATAAGTAGTTGCGCAACTGAGATAGAGACTAAGAAGACTTGACATTTTTCTATATTCAACAAATTTCAAGAATTCAACTGTCTCACTTAATCATATCTAAATTTGACGTGATATTGACTTTTCACCCATTACTTTCATTACTTCTTCTCTGCTACATTAAAGTACGTATAAAATATACACATCGAAATTTAGTAACTCAAGTTTGGTAGCATTTCTTTTCTGCGACCATTTTGAATAGCAATACGTTTGGGGACGGGAAGCAGGTGCTAAAGTAGAAGGCATATGAGGCATTCATAAGCCAAGTTTCAAGCAGCAGCAACGCTGTATTTGCTTCTTCCTTTCCCCTCTATAGTTGGTACA
Source organism: Solanum lycopersicum (assembly GCF_036512215.1). Lineage (NCBI taxonomy): Eukaryota > Viridiplantae > Streptophyta > Magnoliopsida > Solanales > Solanaceae > Solanum > Solanum lycopersicum. Next base: position 6,135,135 of record NC_090810.1, on the reverse strand, counting down.
ACAGCAATTACATGTCAATAACAAGAAAGTAGTTAGGTTGGCTATACGTATATGTCTATTCCACTCAATTTGAGTCAGTTTCATGCCAATACTCAAGATAAGAGTTGTACAAGACGAGGGGTTCTCTAAATTATGAATTTTTAGAAAAAAGTACAACTGGAGGTTCTCTAAATCTTAGTATAATCCATCTAGTGACATAGAAATCTCTTAACGAAAATGACTCCTAGCAAACCAATGGGGCAAATGTAAGTGTATCAATACAACTAGACCTAAATCTCAAGTGTTTCGTATCTCACCTATATGGATCTTTTGCTTTCGTTGTTTTCTTTTGGAGAATAATAATAGGTCTTTATACATGTCAGCACAAAGATTGTGCCAAAATTACAAACGCTCAGTTCCTTTACATTAAAATAGGAAGCTGAAAAGATCGAAAATCCTATCCACTGAGTTGACTTCTTCAAGTCTACACCAAAAGCCCAAAAAAGACAGGCATATATGTTTGCGTATATGTTTTTTTTTTACTCGTTTTTGTTTTCACATTGTTCAACTATTTGCCAAGTCCCCATGAGTTTCAAGAAGCCTTCCCCCAATTTTTTTTTGGTCTGTGATTTGCTTTGACAAGACAAAAACATCTCCAGGTATTTCATCTCAAGGGCTCTAGCAATTCACAGTTTGTGAGGCATTGACACCATAATATAACGACATTTTTTTGTCTAAGTTATGGCTAAGACTGATAAAAAGGCCAGATTTAGTATATCCACATTTGTGATCAAAACACTTACAATCTATATCCATGCCATTTTTGAACAGGGCATGGATCCATATGCTGACACTTCTTGTTTCAATGATGAGATTATCACAGAGAAAAAAAAAAGCCCAGGCTAGAGAGATATCCATAGTTGTAACTCAACTCCCTTACAGTGTTCACTGTTCACAAGCCCAAAACTTCATTTCGGAAACTAATATCTTACAGTTGCATAACAAATAATGATTATTCTCTTCTTGGTTTGACAAGGTAGTTAATCTGACTCTGATTTTTCTTCACATTGACGAGTAAAGCGAGGTCATGTACAGACAATCTCAAAGGCCCACAATAAGTACTTAAATTTTGATATTGTGCATGTATAAGCTACATCCCTATTGGACGTCCAGTTTCTATTTTCGCCTTGATCCTTGTAATAGGAGATACAATAGAAACTATCCTTGAGAGAAAATAGACTGAGAAAATTTTTAGATGACAAATGTACCTTCACATCCAAAATATTGTAAGTATTCCCCGCTTCATCCTGAACGCATGGCAAGTCAGGGGAACACCTCCATTGTCCATCAACTATAAACCTATACTGGTAAACTCCGGAAGGAAGCACCTTCAAAATGGTGAAATCTTTCCCAGATCTTTGCAAAATGTTCCTGAGAAACAGAGCCTTAGTTTTTCAGAGTCAACTTGCAATCTTAAACCTCAAAAAGTAGAGAATCGTCTTTTTCAATGTAAAACGCGAATAAATAAAATCAAGCTTAAAAAACCTTGATTTCCAATTATCCCATGATCCCTCAACGGCAATGTCTTTGCCTTCATAGGTCCATGATATCAGTGTGGGAACTCCTTTCTCCTCATTCAAGTCTTCGTACCCTGAGGTGTTTTGCATCCACGAAGGGTTTGAGATGTGCAACTCCTCGGGTCTTTGTAAAGGGACTACTGGCATCTGATACAAAACATTTCAAAACAAACATAATCACATATTCCCTCTCAAAAGAAACCCCCCGGCCTATAAGAAGATCAACATCCAGGACCAAGTTCTGATAAGAAATAAACAAAACATACATAGATGTAACCATTCTTGCTAGATAACTTAAAATGCTCATTAGTGCTTAACAAGAACTCCCTAAAGCCAATTTTCCCCCCCATCTTCGGTGTCTATATGTTTCAATCATCCTACAATACATACAACAGGTAGCACTTGCCAACTTTCAAACAATCTGAATATTGCTGTAAAACACTTCAATTCAAATTCTGAATTCCATTATGTGAGGAAACAATCATTAAAGTTTTTTTATATTATGACCGTGGAGTCCAGGCCAACTTGCGGTCACCTCAACTAATTCCACCTCCCACCACCAACAAGTACAAGTAACTCTGTCCACCAACGATAGAACAACAGATGACAAGAATCATGAAAGTTTATCAATTGATCACAAAACAAATTTATTAATTCCCCATAAAAGTTCAAAATTGTTCAAAGTAACAACCTTTCTTCAATTTTCCAGCCTAAATCTACATCACATCCTCCAAAAGATCAAATCTTTACATCCAAACAAACAACCCAATCTACAATCAACCAAAAAAAAAAAAAAGAAACCCCCTTCATTTATTTTTTTTGTCAAGAACTGACCTGAGGTCTAAACATCAATGGAGAATGAGAAGCCCTAGGACTTGAAGGTGGAGATTGACCCATAAATTCACCATCTCTAGCATCCATAGTTTCTTGTATCCCAACACTAGATTGATCAATTTCTTCTCTTCCATTAACATTCCCCATTAAAGTTTGTATTTTTTTTAAAACAAAACCCAGAAAAGAATCTACAAAAAAGTGATTCCTTTATTGTGTATAACTATATAAATACGGTTTACCCACTACTTTTTTTTATGGCATCACAATTAACTTTGAGACTAACAAGTTCTAAAAAAATGTTTATGGAGAATTGAAGGGAAGAAGAATTGGATTTTGTGGTTCCATTTAGATTTTAGATTAAATTGAGTGCTGATGAGTGAAGTGAGGAACACACCAGAAAATAATAATATAATTTCAAGAAAAGTGAAAATTGATACTATAAGTGCAATCCAACGACTCTGGAAATATGTTTTTTCTTATTTCTTCTATATTCGCATCGAAGCTCAATTATTTTACGTTTATATTGTGTATCAGCTTTGAAAGCTCAATTATTTTATGTTTATATTGTGTATCAGCTTTGATACTATATTAGTTTTTGTGATTTGAACGATATTTTATATTGACTAATTATATTAGAGTAATGTTAAATGGCTAAAAAATTTGATCAGAATTTAGTCAGAAATTTAAAATAGTATAATATACTTTTTTATTATAATTAAAATTAAAAGATAATTTAAAAAGGTAAAATAACATAGATAAAATATTATTATCAAACTCAAACCAAAAGATTTTTTCATTATATTTTATTACACTCTTTCTATTTCAACGTACTTATCGGTTTTTATTTTAATTTAATTTAAAAAGTTTAGAATTAAAAGTTACAACAAGAAAAGAATGAATTAAAAAGAAAGCAAGATAAACGTATTGAAATGAGTAAGTAACTGTTATTGCTATTCCATCAATCCCTATTCACGTATCAGTATTTGATTTTTAAAAATCATAATCAAAATTGACTATGAATAATGAAAGAATTTTAAAATTAGATTAATTTATATTATAAATATATAATTATATTATTTCTTTTATTAAAGTTGATTAAAGGAAAGTGAGTCACATGATTAAGATACATGAAGTAATTTTTTTCTCTTTGATGTATACACATAGTTAAAAAAACCATAGAAATTATGTCACTTTACTATTTTAATAAAGAACGAATAAGTACTGCATCAACTTATTTTAAGTTGAGAAACTTATATAAATATATTATAAATAAAAAGTATTTATCATTTATAATAATAATATTATTTTTTATTTTTACTTTTTTAAAGATATTTTATAATATATTTTAAATTTATATTACAAAAAATAATTTATTATTCACATATAATATAAGTTTTATTGATAAATAATGTATTTATCATTTATTTTAGTACACTTATAATATAATATGTCAATTTTTTTACCAAATAATCATAGTGTATTTTTTAAAATAGTTATATTACATATATATATATATATATATATTTATATATATATATTGCACACTTAATTCAATTTTAATACTTATTACAGATTTAACATAGTATTACTACTAAATAATAATTAATAAAAAATATCGCTAAAACCAATAGTTATTTATTAAAATAAATTTATTAAAGTAATTTTTTCCTTAAAATTTTATCATAAATAAAAAAGAAAAGGGTAGTTTATTGGGCAACTTTCACATATAGCAAACAAAAAATTCATATTTGTATGCTATAGCAAACTTTGCATAATTGCGCTCCATAGCAAACATAAAACTGTATAATTTGCTATACATATACAATTATATAATTAGCTGACCTAAATTGTATAATTCGCTGGCCTATTTCACTGCAATTGTATAATTTATTTTGCATACAGTTGAATCGAATTAAAATGTATGTATATTGCATAATTATAAGTGTATAGCAAGAAGATATATGTTTTTCTCGCTTTATACAAAAACAGAAACACAATATATACACTTCTATTGTATAAAGCTACAGAAAATTGTATTTCACTGCAATTGTATAATTCGCAATTGTATAATTCGTTGGCTTTTTTCTCTGTAATATTTGAAGTAAAATGTTTGTAAATTGTATAATTAAGTGTATAACACGAAGATATACATTTTTGCATTGTATATACAATTTTCTCTCGCTTTATACAAAACAGAAACAGAATTATACACTTCTGTGTATAAAGCGAGAGAGGCGAGCGAGAATGGAGAGTGGCGAGCGAGATTTTTGGGAGAGAGACGCTGGAAAATTTTAGCTAATGTTTGCTATGGAGCACAATTTAATCAAATCCTAGCTATTCCATTTAATTTAGGTTATTAGATTGCTATTATATACAATTTTCCCTAGTTTATTCGGGGATAGAAAGAGTAGTGGCCCAATTATGATGTATTGGTTTGCTGAGTCCAGTGGGCCTTAAAGATAATTGAGTCACATCATCCCTTTTCTTTTCTTTTTTACTTTTTGTGAAATTCTTCATTTCTTGGATTAAAAAATCATCTACTATAATAGACTTCTCCATTACTCAAAGGTAACTTCAATCACTTACTTTTAAGTTTCAATGATGATATCATGAATAGCATATATATATATATATATATATATATATATAAATTATATTTTTATTTAAAACTATTCTTTTCGTCTGAATCAAAAGTGTTCTTTTTATTAACGAAAGTTGTTAAATGCCATTTGGATATCACATTGCATGCAGGGTTCCACTGACCTTTTTCCTTTTAATCTATGTGACCTTTTAACTAGCATAATTAAATTATAATTTTATCCTTATTAATTATGATTTCACAAATAATGAATTAAAACTTAAAAAATTTTTAAGAAATTTAAATGAAGATATAATAGAAAAAAAATTTGTCCTTTTTTAATTTATCAAAATGAACAAGTAAATAAGGACAATCAAAAAAAGAAATATTTTCAAGTAAATAGGGACAGAGGGAGTAACCGATTAACTTGTTATTATAGGTCCAATAGTACTGATATGTGAAAATGTTTTTAACTGTTTGTTCATAATAACTTAATCCAAATACAAAATGGATCTTTTTTTTAAAAAAATCATTTTCGTTTTAACTTAATTTTGCCACTAATTATTAATTTTCCCTTTAAAATTGTGGGTACATGACTAATTTTTTTGTTTAAAAAAAAGAAAAAGAAAATATGGGTTAATTAGCACTTTGAGAAGAAGATAACTAGATAAGTAAATTGATGGTTATTATAGCTAAGAGTGGTCGCGTGTATCGTCAAAGATTGTTATGAAGCGATAAATATTTTTTTATACTTGATTAGAAATTTTGCATTTGAATCGGGGATATGACATATTTATCTCTTAAAATGAGACTTTTCAATATGAATACGAATTAATCAAGTCTTAAAGCGGATATTAAATACATGTTGTTTTTTTTAAAAAAAAGGTGTATATGGGTGGTTGTTAGTCTCTATCAAAAATTGAGTGCTCAGCGTACTGAAAATGGCATAGACATTTGGAAGTGTCATTTTTTCTAATAAGAGGGGCCCAGAAAGCAAAAATTACTTTAGTTTTATCGTAAAATAACGTTTACTAATCACTTTTTTTTTAATACATGTTAATGTAATAATGAAAATGGATTTTCTCACGTAACATAAACATAATATCACTCTTTTTACGTACAACACACTTGATTAGAAGCTACACAAAATTGTACATAAAAATTTAACATCACGAGTGCACAACTCAATGTGTGTGACTAAAGCGCCATCTCAAGAAATTGTGCCATCTCTTCTCTTCTTCTCTTATCGTGGATTATACTCGGGAGCTAGCTTTAGGGGTCAGGTAAATTGTTGGAGTTGTGTAAACGCGAACGCCAATATTGGACGATGTCAGTGTGAATGTTTTCCTTTTTGTAGAATGATGATGACAAAGTGAGTAGTCCTTTGGGAGGTGAAGAATTTGAATGTGACATAGATTTGGATCATGAATATTAGCATGGAGATGAGAAGGGACATCTATTATAAAATCTCCACTTTCATTTGTTACATTTTTGGCCCATGATGATTTCCTTACCCGACCCGGCCCACTAGTTCCACAATACACCGCCACAGATGCACCTGATCATCATATTAATACAGTCAGAGCTTTTCATAATAATCATGTTTTTATAATCGATCTTTCATATTAGGGGAAAAGGAAAACTATACCCCGAACTATATTAGGGGAAAATGACAACTACTTCCAAACTATCGTATACGAATACCCTCTGTTATACTTTTGGAATATTGATGCTCTTGTCGTCCAAAAACTAGAGCATATATGCCCTCCAATCTATCGGAAGACTAAATGAGGGACATGGGGCACAATCTTATCCGTTGATCTGGTATTTAATGAATGTCGGATGGGTGAAAAAGATTAGACACGTGTATGTCTGTTAGTATAAAGGGTATATATGTTTTTTTTTGGACAACTGGAACACCAATGTCCCAAAAGTATGACAGAGGGCATATGCATACTATTTACGGTAATTCGGAGATATAGTTATTCTTTTTTCCTTCATGTTATGTCATAATATATGATGTTATAATAACAAAACGAACGTACGATTGTATAAAAAAAAGTAGAAATTAACCTGGAACTGGATGTGGTGTGTGACCACAAAGAAGAGTACCATGTAGGAAAACAGTAGAGAGTTTTTCTTCACCATAACCAGCTATCTTAGCCAATTCTTCTCTACTTGAAAGTTCTATTAATGGATTATTAATTGCCCAACTTATTGGCACAATTAATAATAAGGATAATAATATCACAATATTTTCTTGGATCATCTTTAATATATATATATGAAATCCTTAATTTGTATCAATAGATGTGTGTATATATATATGGAATGAAATGAAGAGACAAATTTTATGGAAAAGGTAGCTACTATATATGTCAACTATATATGGTTTCTTTTAATTTAATTTGCACATAAATTAAGTTGGAAGATTAACGGTAGGTTGGTAGCCTAATCTTATCAGCACCTATACAAGCAGACAAGAAATATTAATTTTCCAAGAGGGGCTCATTTGTACGAGAGATAAAGAATAACTGATTTCGAGATTAGTTTTATGAATTTATTTTATAATTGATTTAGATAAAATGACGAGATAATTAATCTCGTGTTAACTTGTTCCCCCAACCAGACACATTCTAAGAGTTTAATAAATATCTATCGAATTTTTACACTAAATATTTAGTTAGATTATCTATAATAACATGCAATATTTTCTCCGTCCCATTTTATATGTCACCTTTCGAGGAGCGGCTTACGCATATTAGTGGCCTAAGACAAAAATCAAACGGGGCTTTGAACGTGAATTATTAATAACATTTATATAATTGGTTTCTTCTGGTTTTCAATTGATAATACAATCATTCATATTTTAAATTATTTTTCATGAGATATAGTACTCCAAATATGTCAAATTTGTTTTAATAATTCCTTCATTTTCATGAAAAGTTTATTTTTTCCTACAAATAGTATTCAATATTTGTTAAAAAAAACAATAACTTATATCTATTATTATTAAAAATGAGGCCCCTTAAATTTGGGGGCCTAAGACACATGTTTTTTTTTAACACTGTCCAGTCACCCCTACACCTTTCGGATTCCAAGAGTCAAACAAGTCTATCTTTGACCGTAAATTTTTCATAAACCTTTTAAACATTTTGAATTATCAATTATTGCGACTCATAGTATTTTTTACGTAGTTTACAAATATATAAATTTTATTTTTAAAAAATTGAAAATTTCATGCGCAAAATTTCGATCAAACTTAAACTGTTTGACTCTCAAAATATAAAAAATGTCATATAAATTGAGACAGTATATAGAGTATAACATGTAGATATTTTCTTAAATGTTATGGTAATATAAAAATAACGTTTAGATTATTTTGATATATCAATGTAAAATATAAAGATTTAGTGGAAGATATAAAGCCAAGCCCCACCATTAATTGTAACTTGATCAACTATTTTATTGGTACTCTATTGGAAACAAGTAATAAAACATTTATGACTGAATTTATTAGTTGAACAAATCACATAATAAATAAAATAAATAAAACCACAATGGGAATTTTGGTGGGATTGGTTTTGACCAACTATGTACGTTTATTTCTTTCTTTGTTGACCAAAATTGAGTTCAATAAATACTCCTAAAACCATATACTATAATGTATTCATTTTGGGAATTTTTGGTGGGGTTGGTTTTGACCAACTACTTTATTTTATATTTCATTTTAATTATCATACAAAGTTTTATTTTTTTCTAGATTTTAGTTTGGGTTATTATAATGAGTGAACATAATAAGTTAAAAGCTTCTATTTCTCATTAATAAAATTAGTACATATATCTATTCAATTAATTTCTCCTTATGTATATATGTATGTCAATTCTATTAATGAAGACTTGTGTAAAAAAAATTTCATAATCCTAATAACTTATCGTATTCAAAATAGAACAATTTCATATCATAAGAATATATATGGACATATCCTCTTTCTTATTAGGGATGGTAATGGAGCGATGTAGGACGGGGCGGTGCAGGTTGAACTTAATACATAAGAATTTTAATTCGCCTCGCAACACTTTTCATTTTCAATCCGTCCATCCCGCGCCCGCATAAACCCGTCCCGCATAATTTTTTAAATAGTTTATCTTTCTAGTTATGTTTGATACTAAAAATGAAATTCATAAAAGTAAATTCATTTATTCATTGAGTTGTATTAATTTAATAGGATAATGACTTGAAATTCTATTTTTGAGAGGTCAATTGGGAAACATGCAATGCAAGAAATTATATTATTATTTATCGAACCATTTTCATTTATTATCTTCAATATTTTAGTAGCTTTAATGGAATTTTCTAAGGAATAACGCTCTATCACTCAATAATGCGTAAAAAGTTAAAATTAAATTTGAACCCCACATAAAATCACGTATACCAGCAACCCGCCCCACTCCACATCAATTTTTTTTAAAACCCACTTCAACCGCCCTGCGTCCGCCCCGCTCCGCATAACCTTAAACCTGCCCCGCCCCACATAGCCTGAAGCCCACCACGCCCAGCCCATTGTCATCCCTACTTCTTAGCGGGATATCTTTGAGTCCAATAAAAGTTCATTTATGGCACGTTTAACATGCCGAAAGGGCTTAACTCTTACGGGATGGGATGTTCTTAGCCGCCTCCAACTCTTTATGTGGGTCAAACAACTTCCTTAAGTCAGCATACATCATTTTTATCTCTCTACTAACGGTGATGTATCAATTCCCATAGTAATAAGATAATACAAATCATGGGAAAATAGTTGAAAAACGAAATAGGTAGAAAATTAACTCATGGAGAAGCATTGACTGATAATCAAATCATTTACTCAACACAAAAAGCTATTATCAGTTACTTCAAAATTACATGTGTGGACTTGTTTGAACCTCGAAAAGTCTAAATACTAAACTTATGTAAAAATATTCAAACACCATTCATTCATTCATACTTGTTATGCCTAGTTGAAAACAGGACATCCTTGTACTATAATCCCAGGAGCTGTTGGACAAGTTGCTAAGGGACAATGATCCAACTCTGTTCCCCACCATTTCAAGTTCTTCCCCTCGTTTTGCAACGCGAAAAACAGTAAAACACCCATGAAAGCTGTTCCAGCATCCAACGCAGCTGACAGAACGTAGTTGTATTTCTTCCACCACTCTTTTCTGTATTTGAACACGAAATAGTTGAATATCATACCTGTTATAAGCCAGCTAGCTATATTTGTTGGTGTTGCTGGTGGCATTCCCGCGAAACCATATGATATAACAGGTATGTTGATCAAGGGAATCCATTTCTTTTCCGGGAACATTTTGCTTAGCACCCAAATAGGCACCGGTAGCAATGCACCTATGAGGAATAACCATACCAAATTCCTATATAATCCTCCCGGACCAAATAACCGTTCTGGTCCAATTAGACCCCATATCACAGATGCATCAAATGTCACTCGGAATTTAGGACAGGTCCATGGGCTGTCCGGATGAAGAGCTTCAACGTCACAAATGTTATCGATGCTTCCTAGCATCCACCATGCTACAGCAAGGTTGATTGTACCAGCAACCAGTGTTCCCACGAGCTGGAAGACGTGAAATAAACAGACATCTTTGAATATGTGTTACTACTTATTAGTTCAAATAGTGAAACGCAAAGAAAGAAGTTACTAACCTGAGCTGTGTACATGCATCGTGGCGGAATTTTCATGTAGTGACCAAGTTTAAGATCAGCTAAAAAGGAGAGAGCATGAACAGTACTAGTCCGGCCATAGATTTTGAAAAGCAAATTCGCAATTGGTTTTCCTGGGAGGATATAACCAATTATGAACTGTGCAATTATGTCATATCCGGGTTGCTGCAATGCAATAACGAATATAAGGTCAACATCGAGGCAAAGATTATCGAAATAGCACATAAGCTATTAGGAAAATAGAATTAAGACATCACCTGATTAGTAGTCGCTTGAATGACTCCTATAGGGAGAGTAACAATAAAAGCAAGACCAAATGCAAACAACAAGCCCCACCACGGCAGCTGCACGTCTTCTTTCCACACGAAACACATCAGAAGTGATAGGGCTATGCTACCTACCAATAACGCGAGAAACCACCACTGAGGGACTTGCTTGTAACTCTTCATCAATTTTGCATGAATATCCATTTTGACATTCTTCACCGCTGATCTACTTTGCTTCCAAATATCACTATCCGAGTTGAAATGAAACAGATTGTCAGTTCAAGAAGACAGGTGACTGTTCGAGATAATAACTACTATCAAAAATCAACATGTTATTTCTCTCTTTAAGAAGCAATGGAGTTTAAATTGCTTTACATAACTCTAGTCAAACTTCAACGAATCTCATTTCAATGTTCAAGAATAAGCGACAAGTTCTAAGAAATTCAAAAGTATAAAGCTTTATGAGAGGCTAACCTTCCATGAAATAGCGCAACATGTGTGAGGGTAGCTGTAAACCTTGCAAATCCCGATCCGATTGAGAGGGCAAACAAAGGACTGAGGTAGAGCTTGCTGTACTTCTCATAAGCAGCAATATTGAGATCGAATTGTGGAGTCAAGATTTTAGTGGTGTCGTATTTGTGGCCGCTAGCTGTGAACAACTGATTTGAAAAGATAGGAAACTTTTGAGCATCAAAAGTGTTGTACTTCCAGTAACATAGAGGAATAATGATGTATATGAACATGATAAATCCAACGGCAACATTTAGAATCGAGGACCACGGTGTCACTAGTGGACTGCCATGATAAGCTGATATGCCAGCCCAATCAAGGGTAAAAGCACCCACACCGAGGCCATGATATCCCGAGCCAATTTGTTGAGCTGTGATACTATGTGGATACGCCCAACAGACCCATGAGAAGAAGGTCAAAATTGGGAATAGATAGCCTGGGAGAGCGTAGTATGCAAAGCTTGCAGCCATAAATATAAGGAAAAACTTCATCCTTGTGAAGCCTCTTGTTTTTGGTTCCTTTTCGTGAAGTGCCCTGTCGTAAAAAAAGTCATGAATGTAGATATGAAAACACGAACAACAACGATGATATTTGAATTGTGAGGAATTTGGTCACTGTTGCATTCGAAAAATCACAAATTTTATTTAGACAAATGGACAGCCATAACATAGTTACAAAAGAGATCAGGTGAACCTGAATAGAGAAACTTGAGCAAGGTTTGAAGGCCACCACATATCGACAGGGTCAACGAGGTATCTCCTCAACATTCCCGCCCATCCATACCCCAATATCTGTACAAAATTCATAACTATCAGAAATAAATTCTTTCCAGATTTGCGGAAAAATGTTCACCTATAAACATTTTTGTTAATAAAATTACTCCAATGTTAGGTTATCTTAGATTGTCGAAAATGTTTTCTTCAAAGTAAATAATGCATGAAATATACAAAAAAAAACAAAGATATTAGAGCTTTTTTTTTCATACAAAGTTTCTACTTCTTCAAAATATAAATTGAAGATGAGTTTTCAAGTTGCGAAAAGTGATTTTAACCAAAAAAAATTTAAGTGAATCTTTTTTTTTCCACTAACAAAATGTTTTTCAAGTCAAATGCATGTCCAAACACACCTCGATATCCAAATATCTCAATAGTACATTTTGTTCCCTCAAATATCAATCGTCCAAACGCCTACTTGCACTATAGTTTCAAATAGTGTGCTTAACTTCAACGCTTTCCCCTTATCTTTTTGTTTTGTTTTCTAGTGACCAACTCAAACTCAAATCAAACACTACAAATACAACATATCCCATATACTTCCACAAAATGTGATCTGATCTGAGCTGAGCAGGATAGAATATACGCAAACCTCAAACTCAAATCAAACACTTCAAGGTTACAACTACAACATATCCGGTATACTTTCACAAAATGTGATCTGATCTGAGCAGGATAGAGTATACGCAAACCTCACACCCACCCCCCTCTCAAATCAAACAACAACAACATATCCACAAAATGCAATCTAGGAAAGGATAGACCATCCCCAAACCTCACCCTCGGAAAATTACACTATTTACACACTCATAATAAAAATACTGGCTCCGCCTCTATACACGAACATTCAAGACACAAAATTCAACGAAAATGGAGTGTAAGTTTTGAGATTAAAGAAGTACCTGAGTAGTCAAGACGATAATAAGAGAACAGAGGAAGCTGACACTCTGATTATAATAAGCCCTCATAACAGTAATAGCTCCAATTGAATAAGCATCACCACCCCCAATTGAAACTCCACAATTCGCCATAACTGTAATAACAACGTGCTCTTTGATATTAAACGGCCCCGGATTCAAACTGAACGAACCCCATCTACCGAATATAGCAAAGCTCTTCTTCGGAAGTGTAGCAGCCATGAATTTCCCAATTGGAAGAACAGCAATTTGCATCAAAATTGCTGAAATTGTTAATGGCTGAGTTCTGTAAATGAAAAAAGTGTTTAGGAAAATCAAGATAGTGCAAGATGAGAGTCCCAGAAACCATGCCCGGAATGTCATTACAGGTAAACTCGGGTCATCGGTTTCTGGGACTACCAAAGCTACCTCCTCCACCGAACATCTCTCATCGTTGGTGGAGGATGCATCTCCGTTAAGCTTGCCTCCTCCGCCGCCGCCATCGGCGGAGGAGAGCGGTGGTGGTTGGACGGAGCTTTTGGTGGACATTGGAAGTGTGAAATTTTGAAAGAGCTAATACTCTGCCAATGCTCTGTACTTTGATGTCGTTATATAAGCCTGTAGGGAAGACAAAGTTAGTTACAGTATGTATTATTACTAAAATACCCTTTTATTTCTATATTTATAGTAACTAAATGGCCGGATCGGAATTTTCACAGAAGAATTATAAACATATAAAAATAATCGTATCGGATAATCATTCTTCACCTTGTTGGTGAGAGTTCCACTGTTATTTTGTAATCAGCCTCTCCGACCGCAAATTTCAAAAAATGACAAGGTGTTTGATGTAATATGAAGTATCTATATATAGACGTTCGTTTGGTAAGTAAATTTTGTTAAGTAAGATGTTTGGTACGTAAATTTTGGTAAGTAGATATTTGTAAGAAAAAAAAACATAAATATTATTAAAAATCTGGCTAAATCCTCACTGTAATTTTTTTAAATTAATTAAGTAAATTAAAAGTTATTTACTTAGAATTCAGAACTCGATAAATTAGATAGGTAAGTTGTTGTTATCGTTAGTAATTTTTTTCAAAATACTCGTCTCCTAAAGTTCAAAATGAACTTTGACTTAAGTCTTTGATTTGAAAGGACAAATTAAATAAATTCAATTATTTACGACAAGTATATGAATATGTTCTTGGAAGCTTGTGAGTTGTAATTTTAATATATTATAAAATATCTAATATTATATTATATGATATTATTATTTAGGAGAATGTTTTATGGGTTCAACAATAATTTAGGCCTCTAGAATCTCTGTTTTGCATACGTATGGACACAAAAAGTAATCATACGTAATAGTTAATTATAAAACTTCTTTCTAATCCCCACACTACCTCAATTATACTATAATCAAATCAAATAATTAAATATAACTTCAATCTATTCAATCAGAAAAAAATGAGGATTTTTTTTTCACTTTACTTTGTTTTGAAATTCAACTGATTGAGAATTTTTATAAATATAAATTTTTTTCTATATTTAAAACTCGAAATTTGAAAGGAAGAGCATGTAACATACCTATATGAGCCAAGAACTATTTTTTCTTATCCTTCTTCTTTTTTTTATTTAATCAAAAAGTATTTTAATTTTGACTTTGGAAGAAAAAGTGATGTGCATTTTCAATGGTATATATTTATATATATATATAAAAAAAATTAATTGGACCAATAAAAATAGGAAAAAGTGGGGCATGGGTGAGCATGTGATTCTCACGTGCCATATTGGTACTGACACACTCTTTACTCATTCTGACTAAAAAGTTACTATGTTGTACACGTGGTTTTTCAATTGGGACCCATAAATAGTTCCACGTAGGACTGTGGGGCCACGTGTAAACTAACGGAGAAATGAACGGCGTTAATTGTTTCATTGGAGTTTAATTGTTTATTTATTGAACTGGGTTTTCAACGTTGAGTTGACCGTTAATTATGAAACGTGTAAAGAGAAGCATGTGTGCTGCCCACAGAAAAACGTACTCCCACCGTCTTATTTTATGTGATAATATTTGACCTATCACAGAATTCAAGATATAAAATTTTGAAATATTTAATATAATTCTCTTTCAGAAAATAGTCATATTACAATGTTGACTTATTTTTTTCTCTCTTCGTAAATATATTGGATTATTATCTTAAAGATTAAATAAGATTAATAAAAATAAAAGAGAATTGTATCTTTAAATACTTATAATATAAAGAAATATGACTTTTTTTGAGATTGACCAAAACAAAAATGACTTTATCTTTAAAATTAAGTAAGACCAATAAAAATAAAAAAGAAACATACCTTAAATATTTATAATATAAGAAAATATGACTTTTTTTGAGATTGACTAAAACAAAAATGAGTATTGTCTTAAGATTTAGTAAGACCAATAAAAATTAAAAAAATATATCTTTAAATACTTATAATATAAGAAAATATGATTTTTTGTCGAGATTAATTAAAGCGAAAGTGATGTCGGAAATCAATATTAAAATTAACTTCACTTAAATATTCGCCAAGTAAGAGTAAATTTATGAAAATTGGTGCTCCACTATGTGTTTTTTGTTAATTGAATGGACTACCTGTGTTTGATAAATTGAAAAATTAAAAAAGAATTGTCATTAGCCTATCACTTTACGAGATAATATCTCATATGATCAGTTAATTATAAATTTTTTGTATAAAAAGTTATTTAATTTTAATTTTTAATTGAAGAGACAAGATCTCATAATTGAATGGCTATCTAAAATATTATCTCACCATTTTACTAACTTAGAATTTCTTGTTTGAACTTTAGAAAACAAAAAAAATTATATTCATGTATGGTGACCGATTATTATAATGAACAATAACGGAGTCAAAATTTTGCAATGTCAATTTTTTCAAAAAAAATAAATACACTCTAGACACTAGGAAAATTCAATATACATACATATTTAACGAGTTCTTGGGGTAACTTTGAAAGTTGAAATGAAGCTATAATATTAATTAAAGTATGGCTTCGAAGGAATTCATATTTGGATAAATCTATTAAATATATATAGATATATTTTGTGAATCAGTAATTAGTTAACTAGCTAGTTATATATGATGTTCAGGGGCAGTTTTAGGTGTACGGATGGGGTGTCACGATACTCAGTATTTTAAAAAAAACGTTATATATATATATATATATATAATTAAATATATATTATTTTTGCTACTCAGTGATTAAAAAACGAAATAGCCTAATTGGCAAAGGAGAGGGTTTACCACCTTGTCAACCCGTTCAAACCTCTGCAACTATATTTATTTTTAATTTTTTTTGCTTGCTTCTTTTTTTTCTTTTCTTTTTCTCCATTCATTTTTATTTATTTACTGTTCTTTATTAATTCAAATTGATTCCTTTTCATAATTAATTTTTATTTTTTTACTTTCTCTCGCACTAATTATTAATCTACTGATTTGAGTGTAACGTGTTTATTTTGTTTTATTAATTAATGAGTATTGAATTATGAGCGTCAAATAAATATTATGAAGAATATATTTAAATAATTTTTTAGAAAAAAACATAAGTTTCAAAAATGTTTTTTTAAAAAATTTAAAGATCTTTCGATTTTCACGGACGTTTTTGCTAAGTAAGATGAATAGGCTGAAACTATAATTTTTATCATTTCCCAACTATGTATCTCCAGCAACACATAAAGTCAATGGAAGAATGAATAAATTATGTTAATATTATTAGATGGTTTATACAAGCTCAAATTTTATCGTGATTTTTCTCTCTCAAAATTTCAGCGAATAAGACATTTAACTCCAAAAAGAAAATAAAAATTGAATTATTTAGTTATCGCTGATTACATAATATCTAAAAAAAATTATTACTATAGGCACATTTGATCAATTTGTTTATAAAATAAAATAAAATTAATAACCGAAATTGTAACCCAAAATTAAACCAACCAGTACTTTTATCTTACTTAAATGTCGTGACACCCCCGACCTTCAAATCGTAGACCCGCCTCTGATGATGTTAAGTATAAAGTTTATAATTCATACATTTTAAATTTAGACTTTGCTTATTCAAAATTAGCTACGACGCAGAATACTATTGTACAATTTTTTTAAAATTATGCGCTTATGAAGTTTACAATCATTCAAAAGTACATACTTTTTTAATCGATAATTATTTTTTGTATTTCATTAACTTGCTCGATTTTCCAAACTAAACATGAATATTCACATATATATAGCACATCAATTATGCTTTTTTTTTTGGTATGATCTTAAACAAGTACTTGCTCTCCGCTGACAAACTTAATTTGTATCGAAAATCTTAAATTTTTTAGGCATTAGATTCTCAATCACTATACAAAAAGACTATACAAAAAAATAACAATAGTACTTAAAAGCAAGGACTTGGTCCCATAGTGTATTGAGTTGACAATATAGTAGCTAGAGATCAATAATGAGGATAACGAGATGAATATGATCGATATGTTTGTCACTAATTAATGAAGTCTCAATTTAATTTTTACATATGAAATAAATTTTATTTATGTACGTTTCCACCTTAAATGACCTTATATAGAGTGAATTCAGATATTCAAATTAGTTAAAGCTTTGATACGGAAAAAAATAACACAAGTAGGGTATGTGATGTGCAAGTGTATATATTAAGACATGAAGATGGCTAAGGACCTATCGTTTGAAATTTAGTGGTGGGACTAAAACATATTCACTAGAGATCGTTGAATTTTCTGCACTCCCACTGTTACTTGCATACATGTGTACACGTCTCCTCTCGTTTTTTTTGATCTTCGGTATTTATTTTATAATCTCGATTAATTTAAATTTTATATGATATAATATTCATTTAAGTAGTATACACTTTTTTTTAAGTAATATTTTTTTTATTCACAAAACTCAAATAAAAATCTTATTCTTTCATCACGTATGTGGTACGTAATCAATAACCATGACTAATCGTGATCACAAGTTTTAATTTCATTTTGAATAACTTAAAAATATTTAACATTGATATATTTACTAACGATTTTCAAAAATCATTCACTGGCTAATTCAATTTTAGAAATATCTTATTCGTGTGTACACTTTTTATGTCTAATCAAATAACATCATATAATAAAGCAACGAATCAAAGGCACACAGATATAAAGAATTAGTTACAGATTCATGTGAACTTATTAAATTTTGTCCAAATTATGTATATTAATTTTGCATACAATATTGATCTTTTTTGTGTAAAATGTAATTTTCACTTAAAAAGAAGAAGAATTTTATAAGAGTAGGAAAGTTCATGAATTGGATAACAGCTGGAAGAAGTGGAATTTTGTATGGAAAAAACTCCTTGTAGTTTTGTGATAGAAAATGACACAACAATTTAATTCTTTACTACTTTTTGGCTTCAAACTCCATGACATCATAGTAATAATGCGATCCGATTAAATTTAAAATTAAACCGCGTAAAACAAATTAAAAATAATATTCTCAATAAAATTTTCTTCTGATTATACCTTATATATCAAAAGTTACTATCTATCTATAGTGTAAATTTCCCTTTGGATCCACCACTATTTCAAAAGTATATAATATAAGGTACCCATATATTTTTGGCATATATGAGTAGTGGTCCAGAATATAATGTGTTTGTTGCCTCCACACATGTGTTTGAAGGATTTGGAAGGGAATTAATTCATTAGCATTTTCTCAAAATTTAACCTATCTATTATACTATACTATAAATCTAGAATAATAATGAGTGACAAAAAATAACCAACAACCTTCTTTAAATTTGGTCTTTAAATGGCAAATAAAATAAGGGTGTAGTTTAGTGGTCTACCTATAATATTTGAGATTATGCAGGATTAATATACAAAAGATCCTTTTTTGCTTTCTTTAACCCTATGTCTCTAATCCCTAGGAGGTCTCTCTCCACTAGCAGGTTTTTTAATAGGACTCCTGCTCAATATTGTGAAAAAATTATACGATTTCAAAGTTAAATTTGAATGGAGATCGATAAATAAAAACTAAGTAAGCGATATTTTCACACATAATGTTATGTTATAAATAAAATTAATTAGTATATACTAGGCTAATAACTTATTGGACAATCAATCTTATGGGATAAGGAGCTAGGGCATATATCTTTTTAAAGTTCTTTCTTTCCCTTGCCTTAACATGAAGTGGAGATGCATATGTATTTGGAACTAATATGGAGTTGTGGGCACATGCAAGTTTCAAAGGGAAACTTGAAGAATTTTTGACAAAATTATGTCACTTTATAAAATAATTTTCTTCTATTCAAATTATAACGAGTCGAGCTAGGTTAGTCTGTTTCCTCTTTATGAGAGAACCTTTGAAAATGAGTGAGAAGACAAGTTGAACAGAGAAGAATGTGTTGTGTCTACTTAGAAATAGCTAGAGGACCACAAACCCAACAAATATATATATATATATAGAGCCAACAGAGTATATAAAGGCATAAAGATTGAAATTGAGAAAATTTTGTGTTGAGTTATTCAAATTGAACATATAGTGTGTAACAAATTTTCATGCAGTAATGATGATATATTTTACTTCACTTTTTTTTTCTAATGTCAGGAGCACCTTCTTCTATCGATTTTCTATCTCAAATTTAAATAAAGTAAGAAAATTATCAAAAGTTAATCAAAAACTAAAATTGTCTATATATGTTCATGTAAAGAGGTGTGTTTGGTACGAAGGAAAATGTTTTTCATGAAAAATGTTTTCCTGTTAATCAAAAACTAAAACTGTCTATATATATTCACATAAAGAGGTGTGTTTGGTACGAAGGAAAATGTTTTTCATGGAAAATGTTTTCCTAGAAAATGTATTCCTCGAAAACAAGTAGATTTTGTATTTATTTTCTCATGTTTGGTTGGTGAATGAAAATATTTTCCGAAAATGATTTTTAGTGTTTGATTTATGAATGAAAAATATTTTGAGAGACATCTTTTATTTTTGTAAAAAATAATTTATGATATTGAAAATATTATTTAAAAATAATTTTTATTTGGGGTGGTGGTAGGGTGGGGGAGGGGGTAGGAGCGAAAAAATAAAAATTTGAACTTTATAGTATTTTCAAAAAATAAAATTAATTTTTTTGGGGGTTGGAGGTGGGTGGGGGGCTGGCCGGAGGGGAGGGGGTAGGGTTTAAAAATAAAATTTTGAAGTTGAAAATATTTTTAAAAAACAAAATTATTTTTTGGGGAGGGGTGGGGTTGGAGAGGGGTGGGGGCTGGACACTGGTTGGTGGGTGGGGATCAAGAATCGGGTAAAAAATAATAATTAAAATTGATTTTTTCTAAAAATTTTTTGTTGTTTTTCCCAAAAAAATGTAATTTAAAATTGGAGGAGAGTTTTGGATAATGTTTTCCTTAATTTTTGAAGGAAATTCATTTTCCTTAATTTTGAAGGAAATGAATTGATTTGGAAAACATTTTTCAAAACTTTTGTCCCCAACCAAACATGAGAAAATGGGAAAATTCTCAAGTACCCCCAACCTATGCCCGAAATCTCAGGGACACACTTATACTATATTAAGGTCCTATTACCCCCCTGAACTTACTTTATATGTAATTTTCTACCCCTTTTTAGCCTACGTGACTCTAGTTCGAAAAAAAAGTCAACCATCGTTGGACCCACAAGATAGTGCCACGTAAGCTAAAAAAGGGTAAAAAATTATTAATAAAATAAGTTCAGGGGGTAATAGGATCTTAGTATAGTATAAGTGTGTCTCTGAGATTTCGGGCATAGGTTGAGGGGGTACTTGGGCATTATCCCTGAGAAAATTAAAAAACATTTTCCTTCATACCAAACATAGACAAGGTTATTACGTATATTTTATCCTTTTTCATTTTCTAATCTATTTATAAAATTACACTAAATTTATTATCGTAGTCGTAATAGTTAGTATTATACCAACAACATTAGTAGTAAAAAGGGACCAAGAAGCAGGGACAAAGGGAAATGTTGCAAGTTGGATAGAGCAATTTTGGAATCTTAAAAAAGGTAATAATCTATCTGTTTTATTTTTTAAGTAGGAAAAAGTTGAATAACTTTTACCACAAAAATTTAGAACAAAACAAAAAGCATCTTAAAAAAAAAGAATATTTATCCTATTTAATTATGCTACACGGTACGTAGCATTTGGCTAGCACAATAAATAATATTCTCCAATTGACACCAACTAATCAATGACAAAAATAGCCAAAAAAATATCTATGTTTCAAAAAAAAAATTATGAATGGAAGTGCTAATAATTCAAAAATAGGACTGACCTAGTTTTTCGAAAATTTAAAATATTTAAAGATCAAATTATATAATCGAAAAAATATTTAAAATTTGAAACTTGTAATAATAACTCGACTTTTTATGCTGACTTAAAAAAACATTTTTTTAGGCATTGACTATAATATGTGGATATTATTCTAACTTTAGCAACAACTTGACGGTGGAAAAAAAATGAAAGTAATAAAGGACTATTATCAATATATAATCTTATCACA
This sequence comes from Solanum lycopersicum, assembly GCF_036512215.1. Taxonomy (NCBI): domain Eukaryota; kingdom Viridiplantae; phylum Streptophyta; class Magnoliopsida; order Solanales; family Solanaceae; genus Solanum; species Solanum lycopersicum. The sequence continues at coordinate 6,113,421 of NC_090810.1, read as the reverse complement.
TTGTTGATACAACTTATTTGATAATTAGCCAGTTATAATTTTTATAGATAAAGAAAGGTCTTAATTATCAATTGTTCACGTTTATTATACGTAACAACTAACGATATAATAATTACTAGATAGTAGATCATATTGAAAATTGGTGAAGTAAAATTCATTCTTAAATTAGCGTGAATATTAATTAAGTTACATGATAGAGCAAGCATTAGGATTGTTATCACTGAAAATTTGAGGAGAATAATTAGCGTAGTACTCCATGTTGTTGTTGTAGTACTTTTGAGCTAAATTATAATCCTTAATAATATATTCTTCTTTTTCTTCCTCCTTCTCTTCTTCTTCTTCTTTCTCTTGAATAATATTATTTACGAGTGAAGCTTGTTTTCCGCTTCTCTTATTCACTTCTTTAGTTAACTTTTCTGGGTCGATATTGAAACCTTTTATAATTACTTGACTTTTTTCAATATCTGTCGTAACACATTCTACACCTGCATGCAGCACATTATCATATTTAATTAATTATGATGAATTCTGAATAAATTATTTATACGATTACCTTTGATTTTGCGGATTTGCTTCTGAAGAACTTGAGCACAAGCATCACAATGCATTTGAACGTTCAACACAAGTGTTATTTCAGGAGGAGGCTGTCATGTATATATATGTATCACACTTTCATGTTAATTAATTAATTAATTCATCTAATCAACGACTAAACATACTTATCAAGAAGATGAATATATATATGTATATGATTAGACAGGAGTATGTTTATAGTACATACAAATGATCATTAATAAATAAATACATATATTAATTGGACTTGTTGCATACAATCCATTTGTTTAAAATGTAGGCCCAAAACATTCTCAACAACAATTGAAACATGAATTGATATTCATTTTTTACATGTATATTGATATTCTTTTTGCATACGTGCACATGCAAACACGAAACTAATATTTTTAGAACCATATAATTACTTATGCTGTCTCATTTATATAATAGATCTTTCAAAAATACATAACGTACTATTAGAAAATTCAATAAGTAAATAAATTTAAAGAATTCAAACAACATAATATTCGATGCATAACGCATTGAATACCGGTCTGACTCGTGATTTCTCCTAGCTCCCATAAACTTTAATTCTTGAATTCACTCCACGGTACCTTTCTAGCTTCATATAATATATAGTTGAATACACCCATTAGGTACCCAAAATATCAATTTACTCCAAAATAAAACATTGTCCATCCTAGCTACATTATACTAATTTTTGTGTTTGTTACCACATATAATCTATTTCGTTGGATGAAAATTTAAATAGTCTACTAATAAAGTTATGAACCTAAAGCAATATATAGTCACAATCTTGATTAAATATTAATCAAATTTGAACATGCATGAGATTTCAAAGTTCATATAACTTAATCTTGATTAGTTAGCTAAATTCAAAGGAAAATAGTCCACCAAAAATAGATGGTCATAGAAATACACAAATTAAATCAATGTGCAAGTAACAAATTAATGAGACAAGAAACAATTTAATCACAAATCATGTGCTTAATCTTAATTTATTTAACTAATTAATAGTAAGTAGATTAAAATAAATTACCTCATCTTTTTTCTCTTCTTCTTTCTTGATTTCTTCTTCCTTTGTATTTTCTTCAAATGGCTTTGTCATATGTGAAATAAGTTCAACTTTTCTACCACTTTTCCTTTCCACCCTTTCACACACTTTAAGTGGATCTACATTTTTTCCTTTCACCACCACCTTACTTTCCTCGTAATCGATCGTCACTTCATCTATTTCTGCGCTTTATTTAAAAGATAATTATAGATAACATTGTTATATATATTTAATACATATATTTTTATTGTTGATGCATATATCTTAAATCGTAATAAACTATACCAAAAAATAACATTGATTGGTTTGACTATAGTCTTTGGTGGTTTATTGATGGTTTTAATAATGTGTTACTTCTGAGTAAATTAATTCTTGAATTGGAAACGTGCAAGGGATAAGGGAAATCAAATAGTTTGATAAATTAATGTCTAGTTACAAAACAAAAACCTATAAAAATCAAATTTTATTTTTTTAAAAAAAAGGGAAAAACATAGAGAGAAATAAAACCTTGAAGGCCTTTCAATGCTCTTGCAACTTTTCTAGCACAACCTTCACAGTGCAAATCAACTTTTAGCACCATCTCTTGTGCCTCTTCTTCTTCCCTTTTCTCCTATGAAATAAAAACAAACAAACAAAATTGTGTAATATCGATTATATATATGATCATATATTTAATTTGTATGTAAGAATCTAATTTATTCAGAACCTAGTAAGTTCTTCTTTTTTTTTTGCATTTAGAACTTTAATCTTAACGCTTGTCTTTACTTACGTGAGAGATGAAATTTAGGAATTCCTACAACAACCCCAAGTTAACATATATATATATATATATATATATATATATATATAGTATTCTGGTAAAGTAATCATATGTTGTATTCAAGATTCGCCTCGGCCTATACATTGAAATATACAATAATAATAATATATAATCAGTATAATTCACAAGATGATATTTAAAGAGGGTAAAGAGTACGTATGTTTCTACCATTACGACCATGTAACAGTAGAGATGTTATTTTCAGTAGACTTTCGACTCAAAAATATAAATTTTGTTAAAGAGTAGAAACTTACCTCCCCCATCTTTATACAATGTTGATTTTCAAATGCAATGTTTTCAAACTCTTTTGTAACTTCAAAATTATAGTATTTGATGAGTCTGTCTTTGTAATTGTATTGGAGAAAAAATATTTAAGTTGAGAGGTGGAGATAAGCAGCAGACAGCAACAAAATCTGACGTGGAATTTCTTAAATTGCATGTTACTTTCTCCGTCACAAATTATTCATTATGTTTCTTTTTTTTTTTAGGTTAAACTAATATTAACTTATATTAATTAAAAAATATTTTTTTATTATATTGATACGAGAGAAATTGAAATATACATTATTTTTATATAATTTTTAAATATTAAAAGTAATAAATTAATTTATTTTAATTTAACTATAAATAGTATTATTAAATTAAAACTTTTAGAAAACGAAACGTAACGAGAATTTTTAGCCGAAGAGACACAATGGTCCAATTTGCTGATTCAGCATTACGTTACTTTTTTCCTTTTAATCTTCTATTTAATGCTCACTACTTTAATTTTCTATCTTTCCTTTAAAATAGACTAGCTTTTAAGCATACTTTATATTAATGCATATATATAATTTTATGAAAAATAAATATATTACAAAATGATGCATTTTCATTTTTATTTTTAATTTTATTAGTTACTTTTTCCTTTTCATCTTCCATTTAATTATTTGTCTTTTTAATAGTCACTACTTTAATTTCCTATTTTTCGTTTAAAATAGACTAGCTTTTAAATTAATGCGTATATAATTTTATGAAATATATATATATATATATATATATATATATATATATATATATTGCAGAATGATGCATTTTCATTTTCATTTTTAATTTTATTAGTTACTTTTTTCCTTTTTCATCTTCTATTTAATTATTTGTCTTTTTAATAGTCACTATTTTAATTTTCTATCTTTCGTTTAAAATAGACAAGCTTTTAAGCATACTTTATATTAATGCGTATATAATTTTATGAAATATATATATATATATATACACACACATACAAAATGATGCATTTTCATTTTTATTTTTATTTTTATTAGTTACTAAACATAAATAAATCAAATAATAAGATCAGACTAAACTTAAAATGTCCAATTTTGATAATTTAAACAAGACAAATAGTGGATTCAACAACAATTTGTCTTTCACTAACTTAAAAATCTTGAATCTAATTAATTATCTCTAATATTTTGTTCTCCAAAAAGGCCAATTCAAAGTCTATGTTAAACGATGATAATAATTTTCAAAGAATATTTCAGAATTTCCTATACATGAAATTGAGTGGAAAAAACTACAAAAGGAAAAAAAAAATTCAGTGGGGGAAATTGAAAATCCAAATAAAATAGTAGTTTGATGTATAAATCAATGACTTAGAGGATGATAATCAAAGTTAGAGAAGAATAGATGCATTAAGAGATTCTTATTATTATAGTATATTTTTTATATTATGGTTTACTAATTAATATATAACCATAAGGTCTCATATAATACTTAAACCTCACCAAAGAATAAGTATCAATTGATTGTTAAAGTTTTGACAAATAAAATTATCGGACATGATAAGAGGTAAATTGCACTCGTAGAAGTAATTGAGAAGCAATTAAAATAATTTTTTTACTTGTAAATTTTGTATTAAGTTAAAATAAAATAAATAAATTGAAACAGACTGGAAAAATAATTTTCTATATATTTGATGGGCATTGATAAAGTGACATGTGTGGTGATAAAATGTTGTTATGTCCATGGTTATCTGGTCTTTGGTACAATCAAACAAGTCCTTGCTATTATTTTTTTTTTTTGCATAATTCAAAAAAATAATAATATATTTTTGTAAAAGAGAGTTTTGAAGGTGATTGATTTCTCAAAACCTTTTGTCTTGTTGTAAACAACTTGATGCCTCTATATGGTTACCATTCACAACTATCATTACATTGCTCACCATTGTGCTTTTTCATTCAAAGACAATATATATAAAAATACAAATTTTCCTCTTTTTTTTTTTTAAACTGAAAAGACCAAATGCCATATATTGTCTATATTTATTTATTATTTTATTATACTTTTGGTCAATTTATAAATATTCTAGAATATCTGTTTTTATATTATGACATCAAAAAAGTGGTAATAGATTTATAAAGATAATACAACATAATATCTTTTCTTGAATGTCATGTGTATTTTAATGATGTGATATTTAATATGGAATCACATTCTCAATCACATTTTCTATAGATTCTTTTTTCTTTTTTTATAGTGTGAAATTTTCATTAAACCCAAAATATCTATTAAGCAATGGCATTTTAGTAATTTTAATTTTTTTAAGGGCGAAATAATAATTGTATAATTAATGACCAAAATGAAAATCTAAAAGAATTCATTCTTGTCTTTACTTTTAAAATTGGCCCATAAAGATATTTTTATAATTATGTCAAAATGAAGAATTTCTATTAATTAACTTTAAGAAATGCTAAACTTGTTTTGACATGTTTTTGAAACAAAAGTTTGAATTAAACTAAAATAAAATGTTTTTGAATAGTTAATATTTTGTTGCTAAAAATACTTTAAAGAATTGTTGTGTCAACATATTTTTAATATTATGTTACATAGCATGCGACTAAATTCGTATCTTGATTATTAATATAATCTTTAAAATGATGTATCAATATTTTTTAATTAATTTGAAGAAATATAAAATTACGTGACTAAAAGAATGAATAACGTTTAACTATTAAGAAATTTATGATTTGATAATGTATTCATCAAAATTTAAAAATATGAAATTTTCATTTCTATATAGAATATTTTCTTAATACCAAATATGATAAACTATTTAACTGAAAAAAATTGACAAGAAAAAAAATTAATATTCCAATTCTAAAAAATATTAAATACAAACTAAAGAAAAATGAATAGTTAAAAAATAAAAATAAAAATGACAATGTCAATAGAAAAGGGCTTGAAAAATATAGAAGAAAAAAAAATAAAAAATAATCATAACTTGAAAAAGAAAAAAAAAGTATATTGGTTATTTTTAGAGGGTAAGATTTAAAGTTTTTTTTTACGGCATGATATTTAGAGTGTAATATAAAAAAAGTATTCATGTAATTTAGAATATAACATTATGTCAATTGTTATCGTATATAGAGTAAAATTGCTTTCATGATTGTTTTTATTTTCGTGGAGTTAAAAATTAATATTTTAATAAGTACTTTCAATATTTAGAATATAACATTATGATAATTGTTATTGTATATAGAAATAAATTTAATTTCATGATTGCTTTTATTGTTGTGGGGGTTAGAAATTAAGTTTTTAATACATACTTTCAATATTAAACCAAAATAAATAGAAGTATTTCTATTATTGAAGATAATAATGAAATGCATCACAAAATTCACTGACTAAGCAAACTACAAACACATTATACTTAGTTGAAGGAGTAGAGATTTGAAAGATTTTGAATCGATCTTTACGAGTTGATTGATCAATGATTAGTATTTTATCAGATGCAAATCTTATGGTGCAAATATTACAAAAAGAAGATAAGTCGAAAAAACTACTAGCGAAAATATATGAAGATCGATGAACTTTTTCAAAGATATCAACATTTTATATATTCCTCGAATGCGAAATGTTTTAATTCGTAACCTAACACAATTGTAAACTACGCATTTATGTCGTATGGACATTTGAAAAAGATTATTATGTTGAAGTTGTTTATTGTAAAAATAAATAATTTAAAATATAGAAATCTCATATATTTAGAGGCTAATTACATCCTATCCCAGAAGTTTTCTCTAATACAAATAAATATAAATATACAATGAAATTAGTGTGATAAAACAATGATTTCTTTAATTTTATTTGTTTGTCATATTTTCACTTGACATAAAAATTTTTCGAAAGGAGTAAAGAAGACTTTAATTTTATAGTTCATTGTCTTAGCTTCGCTTAGTATTAATGAGGTTTGCGATCTGAATTGGCATTAGTTGTTGAAAATCCACCAAAGCTTTGCAAAAAAAAGTTTTAGACACTTATTTGAAACACAATCTACCCTCTACTCTGGGAAGACACATCTTATTCCAAAGCTACCCAATGTTTATTCCTTCCCTCCTCTTTGTTGTTCAAGAAAAATCTAGCAAACAACTTGTGTAGATTAGGGGTGAGCGTTCAGTTCTTCGGTTTGGTTTAATCAAATTTCGGTTTCGTTTTTTGGTGTTTGATTTTAGAAAAGTGTGCACCATAGTTTATACTAAACTAGATCGGTTCGGTTCGATTTTTTCTACTTCGATTTGATTTAGTTCGGTGTTTTTTAAATCGACTTTTCGGTGTGAATAAAAATAAAGAGGGAATATGATAAAGTGTTAAGAATTTTATCATGTATTTAATAAAAATAAAGAGGGCATATATGATTTTTTAGCGAAGATGCCAAAGGATTTGTTTATGTTTCTTAGCATAGATGACTTCCATTTTGCTAAAATCTAAAGGTTTTCTCCCATACCGGAATGCTGAATGAATAAAGAAGAGAGCAAGCAGCTTAGCAAGCCGACGCCACGATGAACTTTCGAACAACCAAACTATAAGGACTCACAATAAATAATTGTACATAAACAACAATAGTTTAACACTTTATTGACATTATATTTGTTGTCATTTAAAATTTGAAAATTTAAATGAATCATTTTAATATTTTGAGTCAAAATTCAAAAGTGTATAACTATTATTAATTAAGTAATATAATTCAAATATTTTTAAACTTAGTAAATAAAACTTTGATTCTTTGATTGCACCGTAATTTCGAAATTCTTGCACCGAATTCCGAACTAAAGAATCGAAGTTCCAAAAAAAGAAACAATCGACATCAAACCGAAACACTAAAAAATCAAAACTGAAAAACCAAAATTTTTCTTCCTTTTCCTAGCATGAAATATAGGACAATCCATATAGGTAAAACCAGTCGCATCAGCCACAACCTGATCCATTGAATGAGCCACTTTTTCACATATATACTAAAAATTCTTGTCTTCATTGATTCGTTGATCAAATTGTGCTTCATAATCTAGAGTCTTCATAACCATGTATTTTGCTACCACATATATAAAAATAGGTAGAGAGGAGAGCAAGATTGGGGAGGGAGGTGAGCGAGATTGGGGAGGGAGGCGGGTGGCGATATTCGTGTGCATTCAGATACATGAAAGAGTGGCGAGTTAGATGTGAGAGAGACGAGGGAGGCGAGCGAGATTAGCTATGTATCGAGATATATGTGAATCTTCTTGGATACAAATACAAGGGTGTACATTACCGGGTTGGTTCGAGTTTTTCATGTATCAAACCAAACCTTTTGTGTTGGATTTTTAAATTTATAAACCAAACGAAACCAATAAAACTCAGGTTTTTCAACTCGAGTTTTTTGGATTTTCAGGTTTTTCCGGTAAAATATTCATACAAACATATAATTTATTTGTACTTCAAATATTTCTTTAGTCCTACGAAAGTGTAACTATCTAATGTGTTTCTTAGGAAAATAACACATAATATCATATGATTAATGACAATAAAATATCCGACAAAATAATAATAATAATAATAATAATAATAATAATATCGAGTAAAACAAATATTGCAAATTAAGAAGTTATAAATGAAAATGATCATCATTTAAAAGTACTAAATCATGCTAAAATAAGTTTAATAAATATTAGTTACATGACTAAATATTAAAGAAAATTAAAATTAGATTATGTATTTTAATTATCTAAACCAATGTAAAACTAAAAATCAATATTCAATATTATTGTCATTCCTAGTATTGAATGGATTTTTATTTTTTATTTTTGCATTAGTATTAAGTTAATTTTGGTTAAACTTTATTGAAATTATCAACATCTGTGGATGATAATCTTTATTAAACCATCCAGAATTCTAAGTTTTAAACTTGAAATAATGTATTCAAAGATAAACATTATAAAAAAGTAGAAGAAATATTTAAAACTATATCAAAGTAAATATTTTTATGTATAAAATATAATTTTAAAATTATATTTATAATGTCGGATTGGTTTCGTCCCGCATTGACTTTTTTCAGTTAAAACTAAATCAACTCAAATATAGTCAGATTTTTTTCGGTTTGACTCGAGTTGTGGTTTAATTCGATTTTCGGTTTTATTTTGTACACCCCTAGATACAATATATTTAGAAAAAATTATACCTAAATTTGATTTCATGTATCTGATATACATGTATCTGGATGTATCTAATGGAACTAATATTTAATAAGATATATAATATTGCAAAGTAAAGTGTATCTAAGTAATTCACTTTTTTTTAACCTAAGTAATTAACTTCAAAATTATTGAATTTATATAAATTCTCAAATGTTGTATGGATAAGATTCTCATTGGGCTTTTGTGTACGGATATGGTAGGAACTCTTGCTTTTATGTGCCCAATTTAATAGAACTAAATAACCCAACTTTATGAATGGGCCATGGAAATTCACTTCCAAAAATGAAATACTTTTTAAGTATAGAGATCCTCAACAAATTACTTGCAAAGTAGGGCTCGGCATAAACATCGGAAAAAATCGAAATATCGTATCGAATTAAACTTTTTTGATATTTCAGTTTTGGTTTTTTGATTTTCGGTTCGGTACTCGGTATATGTTTTTATTTTTTTGGTATTGCGGTTCAGTTTTCGATATGTAATTTTGTGTTATTCGATATTTCGGCTTACCAAAATATATTTTATTATAATATATATTTATATTATATTAATTATTAATGTTAAATAATAAATATTATAATTTAAAATAAAAAATTAAAAAGTAAAAGTCACTTTTTTATGTAACTATTTTTAGACCGTTAAGCTGAAAAATCAAACAAAAAAATTGTAAATTTTTAGAGGCCCAACTAAGCAGGCCCATTAAAAAAACCGAAATAACAAAAACCGAACCGAACCGAATTATTTCGGTTCGGTGTTCGATACACATTGTATAAGAATAAAAAATCGAAAGAAAAAAAACAAAACCGAACCGAATTATCGAATGCCCACTCCTATTACAAAGTATCTCTTTTGATTAAGATGTGTTATGTAATTTAAAAAAAAAATTAGTGTTTTACTTTAGGAAAAAACATTTCAATCATGCTAACAATAACAACAATATCTTAATATTAGTGTTTATTCAATCATGCTACAACTAGGATAATATATTTAGATTTCATTGTTCTTCTTTATCGTCGATACATTTGGATAAGATTGCACGAGAATAAAGTATCAAATGAGGTGTATATGGAGATACATCATTATCAAAGCAAACATGTTTGAACTTCAAGAGATCACATGTCAAACTTGTAGGGTTTCAATAAGGTTTCAAAATGTTTAATACTAGATTTAATCTTCTATAAATTAAATGTATTACATTTTTTTTTAAATTCTAACTAGTCATAAATTTATCACAACGCCAATTAACGTCAATTATGAAATTTGGTCTCAAATTTCAGAGATGTACGTCTCACACAAAAATAAGTTAGGATACACTAATGGAGATCTTTCATTTAACTATTTCATACAAAGTCATATATTATATGTATTTATTAGTTTATGAAGCTTACAAGTTAGAATGTGAGATTTTCCGATATCGGAGAATCTTGTTTTGTTCAATGTTTTCATGACATGAGAATTTCTTTTAATCTCATCAGCTTCTTTTTCTTCGGGGGCCAAATGAATACAAATAAATAAAATGTCTTGTGGTGCAACGTTACACTGATCGATATCGAACCCTATCGAAAAAAATGTACGTTACAATATCGATATTACTATATATAAATAAAAATTCAATGTCTTACAAGTTAATTTAATTTGTACCTTATTTTCAAAATAGCCAATGATGCCTGTTCCAACACATGAAACCTTCAAATTGGTAATGTCTTGATACAAGTCTTTACGAGTCCATATAACAAAAATAATCCAACCATTTGTTTGCTTGCGACTAAGTGTCACGACTCAAATCGGGCCGCGACTGGCACCCACACTTATCCTCCTATGTGAGCGAACCAACCAATCTAAACCTTAGCATTTCAATATAATATCAACAGAAAGTAATGCGGAAGACTTAAAAACTCATTAATAAAACCAATTCAATAACTTCTAAAAACTCAACAACTATTATTATCCCCAAAATCTGGAAGTCATCATCACAAGAACATCTATCCTCAAATTACTAATCTAAGAGTATCTAAGAAGCAAAAATACATAAAAAGCTAGTCCATACCGGAACTTCAAGGCATCGAGACATGAAGAGGAAGATCCAGTCCAAGCTAGAAGCATTAGCTCACCCTGAAATCCGGTGTAATGAAGACTGGCTAGAGTTGCGGTTGAGTTGAAGACGACGGCACGTTTGCTGCACTCCACAAATAACAAGGAAAGAAACATACAAGTAGGGGTCAGTACAAAACACGGGTACTGAGTAGATATCATCGGCCAACTCAAAATAGAAAACAGTATATATCAGATAATATCATAAATCAACTACAATACTCAATCTGTAGCAACACCATGTACAAGAATCTTTGATAAATAACGTCAAGTACATTTATGAGGACTCAAGCCTCCATATCATGCTCATTTGGGAATTAGGTTCTTTTCATTCGAATTTATTAACATAATTCCGAGATTCATTATCTTTATTCCTCTTGTGTCGGAATGTGACACTCCGATCCCCTAATTCTACGTGTCGATTCGTGACACCCGATCCCCTAATTCTACGTGTCGGTTCGTAACACCCGATCCCCTAATTCTACCTGTCGGTTCGTGACACCCGATCCCCTAATTCTATGTGTCGGTTCGTGACACCCGATCCCCTAATTCTACGTGTCGGTTCGTGACACCCGATCCCCTAATTCTACGTGTCGGTTCGTGACACCCGATCCCCTAATTCTACGTGTCGGTTCGTGACACCCGATCCCCTAATTCTACGTGTCGATTCGTGACACCCGATCCCCTAATTCTACGTGTCGGTTCGTGACACCCAATCCCCTAATTCTACGTGTCGGTTCGTAACACCCGATCCCCTAATTTCATTCCATTAATTCTTCAAGCCTTCTTTTATACCAAGGCATCATCAATCTCATTACTTTAGTTCATCAAGCCTTCTTTTATACCAAGGCATCATCATTAACAAGGGGTTTTCAAGATTTGGGATTCAATAGCTTCATCATGCTTATTTCATCACAATTATATAATCACATTCATGCAAGCATACAATTAAGCATATAGAAGACTTACAATACACCCAACACATATCATTCGCTATTAAGAGTTAACTACGAATAGTATAAAAGCCATAACCTACCTCCACCAAAGACTAGTGATCAAGCAAGCAAATTCCCAAAGCTTTGTTCTTCTTCTCTCCCTGTTCGTTCGTTTTCTCCCTCTCTTGTGCTTTCAAATTTTCTTATTCAAACCCTCTTTCTTTTACCCTAATTAGCATATAATTAAGAATAAAAGATGACAATAATAACCCACAATTTAACTCAAGGTTACCTCTTTTATCCCCCAAGAAATTGAGTTATTAATATAAACCCACGAAATATATAATTATAGCAGGAATAGTCCAAAACGCCCCTTTAAAACTTAACCAGAAATCCGACTCCGACTGGGATTACGCAACCTGTGACGGCCCGTCGCGCCTGCGACGGTCCATCATGCAGGTTCGTCAGAGACTCGATTTCCTTAAGGAGTCTGTGACGGCGCGTCGTACCTACGACGGTCCGTCCTGCACTTCCGTCACGACGTTCAGAGAATCGTTTCCTGTACCAAATTCTCAAGAGTTGAAGTGTTTTGAAACGGTGGATCACGACGATTCGTCGTGCCTGTGACGGTCCATCCTGCAGGTCCGTCACAGAGTTCAGAGAGTCGATTTCAGCACCCAAATTTCAGAATTTCTAAGTGTTTTGGGACGAGACACCCTCGACGGTCCGTCGCGCCCCATGACGTTCCGTCGTGGGTTTCGTCGTCTCAGCCTGTTTTTCTAGAAATAAAATCTGCTGCTCAAAACGACTAAATAGATCGTTACACTAAGTAACATTTACCATTTTGCCCTTGGCTAGAAGAGTTATAATCATATCGATTCGATAAGCAATTTGGACTAGGAGATACATTGTGGTTCAACCTCTCCTAGTTAGAAAAGCTGACCTACTTTATTTTTATCACAAGAACAAGTAAATTTTGGAGAGTGGATTATCTATAATGACGAATCGTTGACCGACTTTCTAAGGGTTTCAGATGATTACATAGATCAAATCAAGTTAACAATACTTGAAATCTATGTTTGAAAGGAGCCTAAGACTAGTCAACAATGTTCTCCCTTATCGGTCGATGTTCATCCCCAATTAGAAAATCATAATAGCGTTGATGGATTTCCGATAACTCAATCTGCTGATTTTTCTAACGTGACTCATTAACAAAATATTCTTACTGTTTGATATGATTTTGATTTGAACAAAACTATCAGTGAAAGTGACTGGTAATGCTCAATGATTATATTTCGATTATTATTTGTTCATTTTGTTAATTATTTATTAATTATATGATTTTTTTTATTATTATTATTATATATTTTGTAGTGGTTTACTTCAACAATGTAGGAATATTGCTCCAAGTTAAAGACTAGATAATCATTTTAATCAGTCCTCAGAGTCTGAAATGACAAAAAATGTTAGGACATTCTCAATTTTTCACGTCTCACATATTTTTTTATGCAAATAATTATCAGTATGTCCAACGCTTGATTTTTTTTTTATTTAAGTAAATTAAGTGCATGTGATACATATTTATATTATTTTGCATATATAGGGAAAATATCTCAATTATATGACAAACACAACAAAAACTTCATAAAGAAAACAAAATAAAATATTTTTTTTGTAAAGTGTAGGTTTTTCTTTCACTTTATAAAGTGTAAGAAAAACTTTCACTAATGAAATATAAACATTATGGGAGTTGGGACTAACAGAAAATGTTTAAAATATTGGATAAAGTGAAACTTTTTCTTTCACTAAATTTATTTTAATTGCTTTCTAAAATAGTGATTTATTTTGATCAATTTTTTATTTATTTTTTGCTTATTTAGGTTTTGAACTCTAGTGTGTGTCATTGTTCAAAGTTTAGCGAATCAACGATAGCCACTTGGAAGTGGCCCACTGTCCTTTGCACCTAGTACATTGCCTGCATTTAGATGGACACTTTCTTGGAACCTGTTCATAGCAGGACTTGATTAGAATATGCTAGTAATTATATGGTTTATCGAGATTTGATGCGTATAATTTAAGAAGATCGTGAGTTATAAAGGTTAACTTTCATATTTAACGGACACTTGTAAAAACATTCACAAAATCATTTTTTAGAACTGAGTTATAAATATTTAATTATAAGTTTAAATATTTCATCAGAACATATTATAATTTATATATCTAAATAAAATTTACTTATCGTATCTAAAAACATAAATATCAATTGGTGCACTAGAATTCATTCAATCAACCAAGTTCAATTCTTCATGTGGTGACTTTGCCTCCTACATTCCATGTCCCCACGAACATCTATTTATTATATTTGTTTACATCATATCATATGAAATAATTTAGAATTTGGCTATAGATCAACAAAGTTATAAAAGCCGCCCCTCACTTTGTAGCTATAGATTTTGAGTTTGGTCCCTCACTACCCACCCAGTGGCGGATCTAAGAACTTAAGGTTGTGAGTGCTCTAAAGTGAAAAATATAAAAAAAATACGTGTTAACAGTGAGAGGAGCCATTGAGCCAACTAAATTATTTATTCATTGGGTGCTCTATGTTAATTTTATACAAATACCTATCAATTTCTATACAAATATACATATTTCGTAACGAAATTAATAGGTGCTCAAGCACCCGATAGACACCATGTGAGTCCGCCTTTGTACCCACCTTGACATTAAACTTCTACCTAAAAGAAAAGAATCACATATTTTTTTAGTACTAATGATGTTGACCTTTGACTTTTCTATTTTATTTATTAATTTGCTAAATATATAATTATTGAAACAGTTGATTTTCATCTCATATGTTAAAAATTTACTTGGTGTATGATGTGTTGGTAAGAGATAACATATAGCTTTAAAATTGATTGAGATGCATGCACAATAACGACACACCACAATTATCATTTTCCACTTACAATTTTTGTAATTAGTCCATTATTTTACGTGTCAATTATGTTCAATTATCTTCATTCACACTCTTTTGTAGAAGACAAAAAAAGTGGAAAAGATTTATGATTACAAATTAGGTAAAATTTAATGACAATTTAAAGATTGAATGCCTACATATATAGAGCTAGCACCATGTGGGGGTAGTACACCAACCCAACCAATTTAGATAAAATATTTAAATAAATTTCATAACATATATAAATAAGTATTTGGATCAAAACTATTTAATTCTACGAGATTCGAAAGATACTTTCCTTATTAATGATTTAATTTAATTTAACATGTTATAACAAATTAATTATCAATCACTTTATCAAGTTGTTATGCTTATCACCACAAAATTTACTTGTAAAAGTTAAATACAGTGTATATGGTATTAATATTGATCATTTTTCCCCATCTTTAATCAGGGGTCTTGAATATTAATATTGATCATTTTTCTCATTTTTAATCAGGGGTCTTGAATTTGAATTTTTGTACACATGAAAAAAAATCTTATTAGTTGCGTCATTTCTGTAAACAATCTTTAAAGTGTATGAATTCAAATTTAACCAATCTCAATATAGATATCGAACGTCGAACCGGACGAGAATATATTTGCTTGGTATAAAAGGGAAGGTGAAATGTGACCATCAAAGCCAGTACATGAAAATTGAGAGTATATGTATAGTCAGCAATTCTAGTGGCTGCCAATTTAGATGAAATCATTAATTTTAACTTCCATTTAATTTTAAAGATGTTTTCCTACTTTATTCCTTCTTTTTTTTTTCTTCATAAAGACTTTTTGATGTTTCTTTCATACTAATATATATTTTTATTAAAGCTAAAACTCTTTTCTCTCCACACAAAATCCATTTTCTTCAAGTATCAACCATGGGGGGTGAAAAGGTATGAATTCACTATTTATTTTTTATTCGAAAAATATTCTGGTCGATCTTATATATAACTATATGACGTTTGATCAAGAATTTAATATATATGATCGCGCTTAAATATTTTTTGAATTTTTATCTTTCCACAAATACAAAAAAAAAAAAATTAGTTCATTCTTGCATAATATTATTCACAAGCTTTGATTAATTGTATCCTTAGAATTATTTTAATTTATTGTTTAATTATCAGACTACTATCATGGTACTCAAAGTTGATCTTCAATGTTCAAGCTGCTACAAAAAAGTTAAAAAAATTCTCTGTAAATTCCCTCGTAAGTCTCTTTTTTCTTGAATTCTTCAATATTATAATATGAATAAAAATTCATTTGATTTTTTTTCCTTTTTTTTTTTTTGTGGTGTCAATTTTTTTGGGAAAATAGAAATTAGAGATCAAGTATATGATGAGAAGGGCAATACAGTCACAATCACTGTTGTTTGTTGTAATCCTGAAAAACTTCGTGACAAATTGTGTTGTAAAGGATGTGGAGTAATCAAAAGCATTGAAATCAAAGACCCTCCAAAGCCCAAACCTCCCGAAAAGCCCAAAGAGCCCGAAAAGCCCAAACCTGAAAAGCCTAAAGAGCCCGAAAAACCTAAAGTTGTCGTCATTGAAAAGCCCAAGGAGCCTGAGAAGCCTAAGGTTGTCGTTACTGAAAAACCTAAAGAACCTGAGAAGCCTAAGATTGTTATCATTAAAGAGCCTCAGAAACCTAAGACACCTGAAAAGCCAAAAGAAGTTGAGAAGCCTAAGCCCAAAGAGCCCGAAAAGCCCAAAGAAGTTCCTAAACCTAAACCAGAGCCCGAAAAGCCCAAAGAAGTTCCTAAACCTAAACCAGAGCCCGTAATGCCAATGCCAACGCCAGTGCCAATTCAAGAATACCCACAACCGCCACACGGATATTGTTGTGGACAATGCTACGGAGGCCAAACTGGGGGTCCGTGTTATCAAGGGTACGGACGATCGGCCCCTCCGCCACCGGAATACTGTTGTGGACAATGCTACGAAGGCCAAACCGGGGGCCCGTGTTATCAAGGGTGGGGAAGACCGGTCCCTCCGCCGCCGTGTTACGATAGCTATGGGCCTGGGCCTTATGGCTATGGTAGGGGCTGTTATGTGAGCAGATGTGATCAGTACTTTAATGATGAAAATGCTAATGCTTGCTCAATTATGTAAGGTGATGGGTCAATGTCTGGGCTCTTCAATGTGGGCTTCTATTAATGGGGTTGTCTTTTTTTCATTAAAAATTGTTATTAAATGATAAACTATGTATAGGTAATTTTCTTTTGTAAAATAGAATAAAAGATGTTAATTAGATTGTTGAAAAGTCTTGATTGATTAATAAATGTCATTTTTCAACATTACTAGTGGTTTAATTTCTCAAAATTTTAACTGAAAATCCTTCTAATTCCAATTTGTGTATCACTCAACTAAAATATTGTTCTCACGTGATAAGTTATAAGAGTATTATTTTTGTTGGAGAAAAAAAAGTATTAAAATACTAGTTAAGACCAATTGTTCTAGAATTAGAGTAAGTATTCAATATTTAGGTTTTTTTTTAAAAAAACAAATATAATTACAAACTCGCGATTTGAAGTTAATATTTGGCTCTCAACGCAATCAGTTAGGAAGTTAATAATTGTTGAAATTATTACAATAAGAAATACATTACAAAGTACGATTTGTAAAGGATAATATGAGAAACTTCATATCTGATCTTATTAAATGCTAATATTTGAGGGGGTCTACTTCGTGGCTCCGGAGATAGAATACATAGGACCCCTCAAGTTTGAAAATATTCGTTGAGAAATTCACATGAAAATGAACGAGAAATTTTCAACATAAAAAGTCCTATCTAAATCAAACATGAAATTAGCTTTCCATCAGACAACTTCATATTTGAGATCACCAAATGCTCGAGAGTTCCTCCATTTAATTCTTTCCCTTCTTTTTTTGTTACGGAATATCTCGTTCATACACGTCTTTTTGTTATTTTTCGTGCCTCAAGTGAGTTACAAACATAACTCGAAAAGGTCAAATATTTGATTCCAATATGAAAGAACAAATCATTCAACAAGGAGATTCTAAAATTGCAGAAGCTTAATTCGGTCAAACCTCTAGAATTGCGCTAACTTCTGAAAAGGTATCCTACATCTAAACCGAATAATATTAAAGGAACCAAATTTTATCTAACAAAAAAAAATGGGTACACATTTACTTGAAATAGTTTTCAAATAACTATTTGAAAAGTTTAGGGGGGTAAATTGTTCATAATCCTAAACTTTTAAGGGGCAATATGTTAATTCTTTTTTATCAAATTCACCTCTTCCATTTCTCTTGAAACACCATAGTTGATAAGGCGGGTGGTAACGCTAAAGCTTTGCTCCAAGAAAATGGCGTCTGCTCCAAGCTCTACACTTTCTCCTCTCTATGAATCCAATATCTTCTGCAACTTCAATTCTCCTCAAAAATTCACTTTTCCCCTTAAACTTCACTCCAAATCTTGTATTAGAACGACCCAAGTGTCACTTCAAGAACAATCCCAGGTCTCAAATCCCAATACTTCTCAATACCCAGATAGAAAAGCTGTTTCTTCATCAAAAAGCAAGCTTTGGGTCAACCCCAAAAGCCCCCGAGCTTCTGAGCTGAAGCGGAAGTCTTACGATTTCAGGTATGCTTCTTTAATGAAAGTGGCTGAGTCTTTGGATTCTTGTAAACCTGTAGAAGAAGATGTTTCTAATGTTTTAGCTGAATTGGGTGACAAAATAGTAGAGCAAGATGCTGTTGTGACATTGAATAACATGACTAATGCTGAAACTGCGTTGCTGGCGATGAAGTATTTTCAACAAAGGTTGAAATTGAGCAAAGAGGTGATTGTATATAATGTGACGTTGAAAGTTTTGAGGAAAAATAAGGATTTGGATAGAGCAGAGAAGGTGTTTGATGAAATGCTTGAGAGAGGGGTAAAGCCTGATAATGTTACTTTCTCGACTATTATTAGTTGTGCTAGGCAGTGTAATTTGCCTGAAAAAGCTATTGAATGGTTTGAAAAGTTGCCATCTTTTGGGTGTGAACCAGATGATGTTACGTACTCTGTGATGATTGATGCTTATGGTAAGGCTGGTAATGTAGATATGGCATTGAGTTTGTATGATCGTGCGAGAACAGAGAAATGGCGTATAGATGCTGTAACATTTGCAACGTTGATTAGGATTTATGGGGCTGCGGGGAATTTTGATGGGTGCTTGAATGTGTATGAGGAAATGAAAGCGCTTGGTGTAAAGCCTAACATGACTGTGTATAACAGTTTGTTGGATGCTATGGGAAGAGCTAGGAGGCCATGGCAGGCAAAGAACATCTATGGAGAAATGCTAACCAATGGATTTCAACCAAGTTGGGGTACCTATGCTTCACTCATTCGGGCTTATGGTAGGGCTCGTTATGGTGAAGATGCTCTTAAAATCTATAAAGAAATGAAGGAGAAGGGATTGGAGTTGAGTGTGGTACTATATAATACACTTTTGGCAATGTGTGCTGATGTCGGACTTACAGATGAGGCTGTTAACATTTTTGAGGAGATGAAAAGCTCGGCCTCAGAGACTTGCCAACCTGACAGCTGGACATACTCTTCTCTAATCACCATATTCTCTTGTAGTGGGAAGGTCTCGGAGGCGGAATTCACATTGAATGAGATGATTGAAGCAGGGTTTGAACCAAATATCTTTGTCTTGACCTCGCTTATTCAGTGTTATGGAAAAGCAGGTCGGACAGATGATGTAGTAAGAACTTTCGATAGGCTGTCAGATTTGGGATTATCTGCAGATGAGCGGTTTACCGGTTGTCTTCTTAATGTTTTGACACAAACAGCAAAGGAAGACCTTCACAAGCTAACTATCTGCCTTGAGAAGGCAAATCCGAAGCTTGGTTACGTGGTGAAACTCCTAGTGGATGATGAAGTTGAAGAAGAAGAAGGGGCTTTTAAGAAACATGCTGCTGAACTTTTGGATTGTGCAACTACGGATGTCCGGAAAGCGTACTGTAACTGTTTGATTGACATATGTGTCAATCTTAACCAGTTGGAGAGAGCTTGTGAGTTGTTAGATGTTGGACTAACTCTCAACATCTATACAGATATTATGTCTCGAACTGCTACTCAATGGTCTTTACATCTGAAGAGCCTCTCCCTTGGTGCAGCTTTAACAGCATTGCACATCTGGGTTAATGACTTGAACAAAGCACTTGAAAGTGGGGAAGAGTTCCCATCATTGCTTGGAATCAACACAGGACATGGAAAACATAAATATTCCGAGAAAGGTCTGGCAGGTGTATTTGAGTCGCACCTTAAGGAATTAAACGCTCCATTCCACGAGGCACCTGATAAGGCTGGGTGGTTTTTGACCACGAAGGTTGCAGCTACATCATGGTTGGAGTCTAGATGTGCTCAAGAGGTGGTTGCTGCTTAGAATGGTCAGGGTTCTTTGCTCTATGGCCTTGATAATTCTTGTGCTGCAGAGATTTTGTTTCTCTTACATCTGAAAGGTACCTTTAGTAGATTATTCATTGTTTAGGATACCTCTTCTTTCTAGATGAGGAGTTTTGAATTTCGAGTTCAGTAGCCTATCCAAGTGTATCTCTTGCAATCAGCAATAGAAAAAGAATTTGAGGAAAAATGAATGAGATATCATATTTATATTTTAATTCTACCGTAACATCTGACCATATCTTTCATAGAACACTAAAAAAACTGATTGGAAACATGGAAAATGTTTTCTGTGGCGCCAAGTTACTGTTTGCATTGTATTGGAGCAAACATAGCTAGTTCTTTTGTATTCAAAAACACATGCATGATATCTCTTCTTAATATCGACCAAGTTAAGTTTATTGACAAGGATGGTTTTTATGACGTAACAATTTTCTTTGCTTCCCAAAGGTTACCTTTATTGTATTTCAGTCTACTGAGAAAAGCCACAAAGGTAATACCCTATTTGGCGTCCTAGTTTCATATAATAAGCATTGGTTTTACCCGTGCACATACTTCTTGAAATTAATACCAACAATTGAATTGCTCAAGAGAATTAGTATCAGAGATAATTAGGAGCATACTCTCTGTGGAGGCATTACTGATTAAATACTAGAAAATAAAATGGATAAAATGAGTGAATTTGAGATCAACATCAAGTTGTTCATTTTGCTGATAGCTTAGCTTTATTTGGGGGATGAAAATGTGATCTGCATTTGATCCATCCATGTTTTGAGCACCATTGACAATTCTGGTTACACCAAATCAAGATGAGCAGCACCAGATCCTCTTGATTCAACCTCTTCCTTACCAGCTGGAGTATGCCTACCTCATTTTCTTCCTTACGCCCTTCTGTTATCCAATATAGCCTCCTCTTCCTCTTTCATCCTCCTATGAGGCTATCACTTCCACTTTCTCCATAACACGACCTACCATCTCCACTCAGAGCTAGTTGTCCTAACCAAGACAACAAGCATATGTCAGGAAATTCAGAGCTTGTTGTCCTAATTAAATGTGGACTGCTAATCTGAATTTGTGGAATATTGTGAAGGACTGAACGTCATTACATGTAGTTGGATGTTCAACTTTATTTAGTAATGGTATTTTGCTTTCCCTGTTACTAGCTAGTTAGCCATGAAATTCAGGTATCCTTGAGGTATGTTGTCACAATGTAATGGAAGTTGATGAAAAATTTGGCTCTGTTATTTTAACAATGCAAGGAATCAGGTCATTCATATATACTTGGGCTTGAGCTCATTAACAAGGTCCAGTTTTACTCCGTTTCTTACACCTCCCCATTTTCAGCATCAATATGCTCAGCTAGCATGGCATTCTCTGCTTCTTTTCCGTCTGTCTATTTATCACCTTCTGATGCACACAACTCTAGGAGCTATGGCCTATAAAAGCATCATCACATTGATTAAGCCGCGTTGAGATTGTTTAGTTACAAGTTAGTACAGTCAAGAGCTCAGCTGTGAATATTCAACTAAAGCAATTCCCCCATATATTTAGCTAAAATCTTTTGCCAAATGAGCCAAGCAGCTGATATTTCGTCTTGCCTTCTTACTGTATACATTATTCTGCATGTAAAGGTCAAGTCAATAGATAAATTGATGTGATTTTCGTGAAATTGTTATAGAGTGAATGGAATTGTTCAGGTAAATGACGTCTTGAGAAATGTCATGTTCGTGTTCTTGAGGTGTTGGATCGTTCAGTACACCCAAAAGTTGCTTCATTGAACTTAAACTCTACCATATATCATTCAAGTGAGGCCTTAAATCGGGTATAAGAGCAAGGAAGTCTCAATGTCCAATCCCCCAGATGAGCCTTTTGTCTGATTCTATCAAAATAACAAGTACAGTACTAATTCTGAATGCAAGTATCGAAAATGTTGACATTATTTTCCTATTTCATCATCTTAGCTGGCCAGAGTCGGAGCCAAGATTTGAACTTTATGATTTTTAAATTTAATTTGTGTAGTCGGACTCTTAATTAGGTACCGACTCAAAGGGGTGCAATGTATAGTGAATAATGCACCCCTTTTTGACTTTCTAAAAGAATAAACAATGTTCAACTCAGACGGTGCCTTAAATTCGTGTTAGATGATTAAATAATTGTAGAGTTTTGACTTCCATTTAATACTTTAATATTTCTTGTTCCTGAAACTAATAATGCAGGGTGCTGCAAACTTTTTTAGACTAAAAATGAAGGTTGCCTGCACGTTTCTTTGTCTGGTACATGTTATAGCAGCTGTGTGTATATACATATATATATAGAACAGCTATTCATTAGTCGTAATGTACATGCAAATAATAAGTCATGGGGAACTGCATTAACATAAGGAAAGAAAGAGTTTGTAGTTTCGAGGAAGAAGACAAATTGCTGGAGAAAACGCCTATTTTCTTCCAGCAATTGCAGAAGCTGACTTCTGCGGAGATTTATGATCTTCGTGATAGTTGTAAGAGCCAGAGAGTCAAGATTGTATTGACAAAAGAACAGTTGGAGATCTTTTTGAACAATGTTAAAGATCTTCAATCTGGAAAAATCGTTCGATCCTTCAAGGGAAAGAGAAGAAGAAGAGTAGTAGGTAAGAAATGGAGGCCATGCTTAGATACAATTCCAGAGTTGTAGAGTTATTAGAGAAATTAAGATCATAAGAATATTTCATGTAGGTGTAAAACCAGCACCATTTTTCCCAATCTCTAACATTGTACATGAAAAATAGTACCATACTAAAATGCTTTTTGGAGAGAGGTGACATCAAGAAACTCCACTAGACGTCCGTATGAGCTTGCTCACGTTGCCTGTCTCGAGATAGATATGTTGACAGCTAACGTAAAACTAGCCAATTAAAGATGAATCCTCACATTATGAAGAGGGTTGCACTTTTTGTTTTTATTTTGTATGACATTGGCATGTGAGGATTCATATAGTCGACCTCTGACTTTTTCGAGATTGAGACATTGTTATGATAGGTGGCCATTTTTCCCTGCCATCCATGAATTGAATTATGAAGCTTCACTTTCTTCTATTGTTGTTTACTGCTGTTCTTTATTACAGGCACAAAAACATGAAATGTCTATTTCTTGATTGTAGCATTCTATATGAACAGGAAAAATAATACAAATTTCTGAAACTTGAATACATGTATTGCACTCTCTAATACAAGTGATGTTATTTTTAAACAGTTACATCTTATCAAAGAAAGATATAGGCAAAACGAATCAACGAGAGATTTAGTTCCTCACTTCACAAATCAATCACAACTCAATTGCATTTTGTATATACAAGTATTCTAAGAATATATCACACTGTCTGATCGATTGTTTTCTACCAACGTATTTATCTTCTTCAATATGTTTTGACCCTGACGGAGCTGTAGAACAAAAGGAAGTAATATATTTGGATGAGTTATTTGATCTCTACATAGGAAGTGTGAAAAAGAAGTGAGGAAATGCAGACCTTGTTAATGAGTTTCTGCTTCTTACATTGTCATCCGTCTTTATCGATGATACTGAATCTCTCTCTCTTATAGCTGATTCTCTCTTCATTTTCCTAGATTCAACTTCTATGGCTTTGTTTAATGTATCAATCTTCTTCATTAGCATCTGCAATATATACAACAAAAAAAAGTAAAAAATTTTAAGGGATTGTGATGTTTCTGTTATGTATTTGATGGTGAAAGGGCATGATAGTTTACCTTGATTTCTTCATCTTTAGCATTCAAAGCAGACTCTTTTGTCTCACAGAATTTCCTCAAACAAAGTACCTCTTTCTGAAGCATATCGTACAAAAGTCCTGATACCATATCGTTATCATTGCTCTCGTTGCTTCCAGTGTTCTTATTATCTTCATGGTCACCAACCCTGTTCTTGATTTTCTGTGTATCTGTCATTTCCTTGCTATATATATGCCCGTTAGAATTTTCTTTGATTTCTGCATTTTCCTTTTCAGCATCCTTATTTCGATAAGCCCACAGGCTCTTCTTCACCAAGCTATCTCCCGAGCCTTTCTTGTTGAATTGCTTCCAAGCATCATCCCTTCGATTCTCTGAACTTCTGTTGATGGTAGACGCCCTTGGTTGAGACGTTGATCTCTTTTTCAATCCAGCATTGCTCGACAAAATACTAAACAAATGATTAGTCTTTTGAGGTTTTGGCGATCCATTAGGAGTGACAAAGACACTTGTTGATTGCTTTAGCCCTTCTTCCAATGTCCTCAGCCTCAATTTTAGCTTGTCCTACGGCATATGTTTAACAGATATCAGAATATACGGTCAGACCTCTCTATAACAACCATATTTTCTGTGGAACCGATCTTTCATGTTACGTTAGAAATGTTCTCTGTAACAACATTTCACAATAGCAGCTGGAAAGTATCATTGACAAACGATGCTGTTATATAGAGTTTTGACTGTATATGTAAAAACAAGATCTCACCTTGATTTGTGCTTCAGCCTTAGCAGTTCTCTCTGATTTCACGAGCTTGTTTCTTAGTCGTTGCATCTCCGCCTACAATCCAAATACACAAAATTACTCAAAGAAATTGACTAGTTAAGTATAATAACTCATTTGATCAGACTTATTAGCATATTGTTCTAGTGACCTGCAAAAGTTTTCTCTCTTCTAGCCATTGTTTAACAGGCATGACTTTGTCATTCTCATCTTTCCACTCGTTTGCCACGACTGTTGCTACTCGATTTGCTGAAATCTTGAGTCTTGCTAGTTCCCTTTCCAATGTCCTCTTCTCCTCCTATATGTTCATGAAAAGCTCCAATCAGTTTATCAAAAGAGTAATTAAGTTCTGTTACTTTGATAGGTTGTTTTCGCGGTTTATCTTACTTGTAGTTCAGAAATTTGTCTTTGACAGTCGCGGATCTTGTTAGCAGCTGCTCCTCCAGCAAGAATTGTCTCTTCAAGCTCTTTAATTGTTTGGGTAAGCCTTTCAACTTCTAAAATCTTTTGACGGTTCGTCTTGTCAAGTATTTTGTATTCCTCCTGCATGCAGATGAGTAGCAATTCATGTTTATACTATCTTTCAAGTAACTTGTTATCTACGTTGTTCGAACTCTCCAAAGATGTTTCTGCATCCGTGACGGATCCTCAAAAAATGGACTGTTGTTGGAGAATCCAGCACAAGTCATCAACATTTTTGAAGAGTCCGAACAACACAACTTGTTATAGTCGGGTTTAAAATGTTGCTGCATTCGTGACAGATCTTCCAAAAATGCACTATTGTTGGAGGATCGAGCACAACTCATCAACATTTTTGAAAAGTCCGAGCAACACAACTTGCTATAATCTGGTTTAAAATGTTGCTGCATCCATGACAGATCCTCCAGAAATACAGTATTGTTGGAGGATTCAGCACAACTCATTGATATTTTTGAAGAGTCCGAGCAACACATTGTTATAGTCTGGTTTTGTAACTCATACCTGACAGATTTCAATTTGTCTTCTCAACTCAAAGTTGTGATTCTGAACTTCTTCAACTATTAATGCTCTTTCTAAAGCACTTTTTAGTATCCTTTCTGCTTCTAGCAATGCTGCTTCTTTTGACTTGTTTTGTCTTTCTAAAGCCCTTATATCTTCCTGTAATGCTGCAATCTGAAAAAAAAGAAAAAAAACACAAGTTAATAGCAACGTATGATATAACATAACATGAAAAATCAGTTCTAAAGAAAACTTGACCGTTGGTTATAGAGAGGTTTGACTGTATCGTATATACATTACCTCATTCTTATACATCTTAATATCTGCTTCAAGAGGAGCAATAATGGACTCGATAGGAGGCGAATCATCGTCTTTCTGGTCTGCATACACTCTTCTAAGAGTTGATTCAGCAGCATATTGTGCAGCCAGAGCTTCTTTCTTCTCATTACTGAGATTCTTGATATCAAGATTCTGCAATATTTGATCAGCACCAAAAACAATTTAGGACTTCGTTTAGTATAGGCATAATACATAATCATGACGCTTAATTTAACTTCCGTTGACAACTATAACCATTTACTTTAGATGTGTACGGATAGATACTTAAACTTGTATACAATTGAACAAATTGACACATTCATCCTACATGGAAAATTTTGTGTCCTAAGTGGCGTCATGTCATGTAGGACACATGTGTCTACTTGTTCAATTTTATACAAGTTTAAGTGTCTACTCGTACACATCTAAAGTTAAGGGTCATAGTTGTCAACTGACACCAAATTAAGAGTCATACTTATTTATTATGCCTTTAGTATATACGTTATTCAGACTCTTCAAAATTATTGTCGTACTCATGTCAGATCCTTAAAAAGATATACTACACTTGAATGATTTAACACAGACTCGTTTATATTTTTAAAGAGTCCGAGAAACATACTAGACTAAGGAAAATAAATAACATGACATACCTTTTGTTCAAGAAGATTTTCACTTATTTTCATTTTTTCTTCCAGTTTTTGAACTTTACTTCCAAGCTGTAAAAAATAATAATTTGGGATTGAACTATAAAGTAAATTTTGGTAACTTCAAGGATAATAAATAAATTATGTTACATACAAGTTTATAATTTTATTGTTTAATTGAATCAAAGTTTAGTAATCATACGTGAAATTAAACGTTAATACCTCTTCAAGTGCCTTATCTTTGAGAGTGTCTGTTGCTTTCAAAGCCTTAATTTCACTTTGAGCTGCTCCAAGTTCTCTGTCTTTCTCTGAAAAATATATATTCAAAATCAAGAATTAAAAGTAATTAATAACTAATTGTAGTTGTACAATTTTTTGCAAGTGTAATATATAGGCATCACAAATGTTACAAAAATAATAATTGTTAAAAATTAATTACATGAAAATGAAATATTACCTAAGCCACAGGATATTAGAGTAAATAAACCTCTTCTTTGCAACTACTTTAACTTATATATATCCACGGTATAAATTACATATTCTTTATGTGTTATAATTGATAATTTATTTTATATTCAAAATCATAGTCTTTTATATATATATATATATATATATATATATATATATATATATATATATATATAACAGCCTAGAACTTCCGTTACGTAATCTCTTAGCACCGATTCCACAAATTTATGCAAATTTGCATAATCGTACGTATTTTGACGTTATATATGAAAAATGTGTTTAAATACTAAATTATAAAATTTTAATAGTAGATGTA